>NC_067122.1:2440343-2682843 GCF_021347895.1 Acanthochromis polyacanthus
ACAACATTAAGTCATCTGGAACTGAACCAGAGAGGATTTACTGGAGGATCACAACCTCAAAAGTCAGACAAAAAGCTATCTATCTATCTATGACAAAAAAGACAAAAAACAAGCAAAACAAAAAGGAAACACGACACGACAAAAACAGGAACCAAATGACAAAAGTCAGACAACAAAGACAGAAAACAACAAAAACAAAACAAAATATTACAAAAACTAGACACAAAATGAGACAAACAACACAAAACAAAACATAATAGACACAAAAATTTAGACAAAAAGTTACAAAGTGACAAATAAATGGGCAATACATGTATGTCTGTCTATCTATCTGTCCATCCATCCATCCATCTATCCAGCCATCCATCTATCTATCCATCCATCCATCCATCCATCCATCCATCCATCCATCCATCCATCCATCCGTCCAAGATGTTGACTCCAGATGAAGACTGTTAAACGCTTCTAAACTCTTATTTTTTTAGCTCCTCTTTCTTCCCAGCAGGCAGCTGAACAACAGGTTCGATTTTATAGCTTTTCTAAACACGGGTGACTCACAGATTTAGCTGCTCTCGTGGTTCCTTTAGCTCAGACCTTTTAGTGTTTATACATAGCAGAGACTCTATACAGTTTATATGAGAGCCACTTTGCTCATTCCTTTACATTTTTACATCCTGTAAAGTCGTAGATCTGTACAAGAGCAGAACTTCAACCATTCAGTCTGTAGAAATGTCGCTCTTTGTCCTCTCGGTCGAAAAAGTCAGTTTGTTTTTCAGCCGTCGGTATTTTTTTCTTCTTTGAAAAATGTTGTGAAAGAGATTTTAAAGAGATTCTAGCAGTCAGTATCACAGCTGCAGAAAATATGTATTCACTGGTTTTATTGACAGTCATCGGAATTTGATTGGATATAATTCTTTAAAGTCAAGTTTTAGTTTGATATTCACAGTGAGACCGTCTATTGATGGTTTCTCGATGTTCTGTCACACAAGGAGGACAATAATCAACTGTCAATACATGAAATGACACTTTAGATAGATCCCAAACTGTAGTCTTTACTACTTTGTTTTGTTTAAAATCACAATTTCACATCGAATAACTAGTTCCAGTCAGGACACAGTCAAAGGTTTCAGTCATCCTGAAAGCTCTGTGGGAAGAGCTAAAGAGCTAAAAGAGCTTGGGTTGGGATTAGGGTTGGGGTACGGGGTTAAGATCCGGGTTAAGATTGGGGTACAGGGTTGGAGTTATGGTCAGGGTTGGGGGTTAGGGTTGCTGGGGTTTAGGTTCAAGGTTTAAAGTTTGGGTTGGGATTAGGGTTGGGGTACGGGGTTGGGATTCTGGTTGGGCTTAAGGTTAGGGTTGGAGTTGAAGGCTGGGGATTGGGTTGGATTAGGTTAGGTTACACTAGTGCATATTGAATTAGACATTGCTAAAAGATGACACCAGTCTCTGACTTGTTTTTTTCTTTTCTATCTTTTGATTGGGGTTAGGGTTAAGGCTGAGGGTTGAGGTTAGAGTTTGGCAATTCAACATACTTGATCAAAAATGTTCTTTCAGCCGCAAACTTAGATGATTAATCTCATAAAGAAGCACTGAAAATCCAAGATGTCTGCATTGATGGGGTTAAATTATAGGAAGAACCTGAAAAAGAAGAGTAAAACCACAGTAAAATAAAATTAACCAACATTTAGAGAGATCGGGGACTGTTTCTTTGGTGAACTTTGATGCAGAAGTGACGGATTTTGAGGGAATCTGCCCTTGAAGTGGAATAAATGATTGTCTTACATGTATGTTCAGACTCTTGACATTTGACGAACAACAGAAGTGATCAATTTCACTCACACAACAGCTAATCAATACTGTAAATGTCACAATAATCAATAGTCATATTATTCAAACATGGAGCTAATCAGGGAGCTATTACTGAACAGTGCAGAGATCAATAGTATCTCAATGAGCTTTACAGGAGGAAGGAGAGTTCATGTATTTCTGTCTAAAGGCCTCTGCTCCTTTAAATTCACTTAACTAAATAATGAATCTGTAACCATCAGTCGCTGCATGTTGTCAGTTATTATAAACTCAGGTCATCACTGACAAAAAAAGTAAATAAAAGAGCAGAGGAGTGAAAAATTAAAGTCCAGTTTTAGGCTTTCAGACGACAAAAAGCTTTTATTCGACGGTTTAAAGCAGAACACAATAATGGAAATAATCACGTCAATGAAACCAAGGACACCAGCAACCAGTATTTAAAACTGATTAAATTCAAATGACTGTGATGAGGAACCAGTGAGAGTTCTGCAGGCGGGCGTTACTGAGTTTGGAGAAAACAGCATCAGAGACAAACTATTTTATCATGAGTCAGTAAAGAAAACACTGAAGATCAGAATATGAGCTCCAGTAATCTGTTATCTGCCGATCAGAAACCGGTTCTCAACTTTTCAAAGACACAATAATCCAGAGAACAGCTTCATAAATGACTAACCTGAACCCTGAGACACAATCTGAGCTTTTGTTTTTGAAATTAATATTTGCCTTTAATTGAAATGTAGATGGACAGTTGAAGCAGCTTTCCTGTCTGTGGTGAATGGCATTATGGGATGGAGGACATATCGGAGCTGATCTCACCTGTTTTCATTTCAGAACTCTCCTTTTACCTGCTTTGTATAACCTCAATGCCAGCTCATGAATTCCTCTTTTATTTCTGTCTGCTTTCAAATGTTTCTGCATGTTTCAGGTTGAATAAATAAAATCATTGAAATTTATGAAGTAATCATTTAGAAGCTCAGTGCCTCTTTGTGTTATTTTCCAGGAACCAACAGTTCGTCCTTGAATCTGCAGGGGCGTCTTTGTTATCAAACCGATCAACACTCGGAGCTCAACAATGTGAAGAGACGCTCGGAGGCAAACTCACATTAAATGACACAATCCTCCTCCAAGCTTCTCAGACCTCGTTCACGAAAACACAGGTCTGCTGGATGCATATCTCCTCCGTCTGTTTTAAGAGAAACACTTATCAGCATTTTACTAAATATCTCCGTCTACAAACAACAATACATGAAACACCAGAGTTAACCTGCAGATCTTGTGGGTTAAATAAAACTGGGCTTTTATTGTGGAGGGGAAGTGAGCAGCAACCAAGTTCAGGTGTAAAAAGTAACTAAAGTCTGACAGAAACAAACTCAGAGCTTGAAATGTTCTCTCAAATACACAAAACCTGCACTTTAGAAGTTGTTTTAAAGGTTCTCTGTCGGTCTTTGTGGTCACCTGATCAGTGAGCAGCTCAGTGATTGCATGAAATCTGGAACCACAGGACAGATTCAGTAAATCAGAGGCAGATGTCGAGTTTCCTCTCAGATCAGATGAATTATAACAAGATGAAAAGTCAGGAAAGGATGATGGCAAAAATATATATACTGCCTTCTCAATACTGTAAAAAAAATACAGTTGATAGATAGATAGATAGATAGATAGATAGATAGATAGATAGATAGATAGATAGATAGATAGATAGATAGATAGATAGATAGATAGATAGAGTTTGTTGTTGGTTTTTGTCTCATCTGTATTTTTTTATTTAGTCACTTGCTTTTGTCATTTTTGTCTCATTTTTGTCGTTTCTCCATTTTTTGTCGCTTTGTAATTTTTTTGCCTCATATTTTGTCTCATTTTTGTTTTGTTTCGTGTCGTTTGTCTCATTTTTGTCATCTTGTGTCTCATTTTTAGATTATTTTGTCTTGTTTCTGTTGTTTTTTGTCTTTTTTTTTACTGACTTTTGTGGTTGTGATCCTCCAGTAAATCCTCCATGGTTCAGGTCCAGATGACTAAATGTCGTGTTCCTTTGTAGACACTCTGTGATCTGGAAGCTGTAATGTGGAAATGATAGACTGAGGATGAATGTTGGCAAAACTCAATTTATTTTCTTTCATAAACTTCAGGTTGTTTAGTAAAATGATAATTCCTTATATGTGAACTTTGTAGCACTAAAACAAAGGAACCATCAGGAGCTGTGGTTATTTAGGCTGTTCTGCTGTGGTTTTACTGGTCTGGTCCACTGGAGATCAGACTGAGCTGGATGTGGAACCTAAGATGAGTTTGACTCTCCTGGTTTACATTAAACCTCCTGCAGCAGATTAAATGATGTATTTAGAGTTTCTATGAGCTTCCTGTCCTCCCTGATGTGAGCAGAGGAACAGAAATGAAAGTGGAAGTGAAGCAGCCGCTGTTTGTTGTGTGATTAGAGACTCGTCAGCCGGTTTCTAAGTCGTGTAAACGTCGTGTTTGTCGCTGGTTCACAGTTTTAGCATTGCAGACGTTAATGGTTTTATCTGGACTGGCTGTGGTTCGTCACATGTCAGCGGAGTGGCTTTAAAAGCAGCAGAGCTAAACGACGTGGACACAAACCTGACATGAAAAGGAGCCATGAAAGAGCCGAGAGGAGCTTAATTCATCACCACTGGATTCTCTCCACGCTGTCAGCTGCCGTCATTAGCGGCCGCCGCTGATTGGAGGTTCTTTTGAAAAGCTGCAGTCTGTGATTATTCACTATCATTCAGAGGAAAAGACAAAAGCCTCAGGCAGTTTTACTTCAAGATTACGACAAGGTAAATTGTGGTTCAGAGCTGCGAGGAAAAGCGTCTCGGAGGGTTTGAAGAGTTTCGACACATCTGAGTAAAAAGACGGAGAAAAGAGGAATGACGGGTGAAATAACCAGAATAACTAGAGGACCCTCTCATCGCTGGTTCTACCCCTGGATGTCTGAATTTACTTACAGCAGAACCTGTTTAACAACCACTTTAACAACCAGTCCAACAACCAGTCCAACAGCCAGTCGAACAACCAGTCCAACAGCCAGTCGAACAACCAGTCCAACGACCAGTCCAACAACCAGTCCAACAACCAGTCCAACGACCAGTCCAACAACCAGTCCAACAACCAGTCCAACAACCAGTTTAACAACCAGTCCAACAACCAGTCCAACAACCAGTCCAACAGCCAGTCGAACAACCAGTCCAACAGCCAGTCCAACGACCAGTCCAACAACCAGTTTAACAACCAGTCCAACAACCAGTTTAACAACCAGTTTAAGAACCAGTTCAACAACCAGTCCATTTTTTTTCTCGTTTTTGTCGTTTTGTGTCTCGTTTTTGTGATATTTTGTCTTGTTTTTAGTGGCGTTTTTTGTTTTTTTTGGTCATAAAATAAAACAGCATGTTGTTCAGTTCTACATACCCGTGATTAAAGTTTGGAGTTGTGGTTATTTATAGGCTATGATGCTGTGATTTTACTGGTGATGCTGAAGATCGTCATGGTTGATCTGAACTCATCTTCCATGAGGTTCTTCATGTTTTGCTGCAGGGCTGCACAGTGGAGTAGTGGTTAGCACTTTCGCCTTGCAGCAAGAAGATCCCTAGTTCGAGTCCCAGCCTGGGCCTGGGATCTTTCTGCATGGAGTTTGCATGTTCTCCCTGTGCATGCGTGGGTTTTCTCCGGGTACTCCGGCTTCCTCCCACAGTCCAAAAACATGCTGAGGTTAATTGGTTACTCTAAATTGTCTGTAGGTGTGAATGTGAGTGTGATTGTGTGTCTGTATATGTAGCCCTGTGACAGACTGGTGACCTGTCCAGGGTGTCCCCTGCCTTCACCTGAGTCAGCTGGGATAGACTCCAGCACCCCCCATGACCCTAGTGAGGATAAAGCGGTGTATAGAGGATGGATGGATGGATGTTTTGCTGCAGTGGAGGATTTAAAGGAGGAGCTTGTTCCGGCAGAAATGAAGCAGTTAATCCAGACGTTGTGTCCTTCAGTGACAGAAACGTCCTCAGGGCAGTGCTGCCAGTGAGGCTAAAAATAACAGATTTTATTTATTTTATTTACTCTGCATTCAGCGTCAGTCACATCTCTGCTGAAACCTGTCGATTCAGAACGACCAACTCAGGATTTACTGAAAGTTCATATTTAAAAATCTAATTCTGCTCCACAGACTGGATTTAAATTGTCTGAAATATTAGTTGTTTTTTTAGTTAAATACTCAGATATTAAAGAGTTTTGTGGAACCAGGGGTCGGTCGTTTAAAAGTTTTCCTTCCAGATGTTTTCTCTTTTCCATTAATCTAAAGACGTCTGAACGGCTTCATGTCTGAATCTCTTCACTTTTGTCTTAAACTCATGGCATCATTCCTGCTTCATTTTTAACATGACTCTGAACTTTAACAGAAACAAGCGGCGCTCTGAGTTTTGTGAAGGTTTTGTTCCACATTTCAGCACCAGAAACATCCCAGAGAGCCAAAGACAGTTTACAGAACATCCCGTTTACTGTCACTTCTATTAAAACGGACTAAAACTGAATCTGGATCAGATTAATGAGACTCTGCACTAACAGATGTGATCCTGGTCTCAGGTTGTTGCTTCCAGATGTGGAGGAGTTTTTCTTCTAAATTTATGAAACGTCTGCAACTTCAGAAAGCAGCAGGAACCAATAGGAGGGCGGATGAACACATTTATACAACATTCTGGACTTCATTCTGGTTGACTTGTGTCTGTTTATGGTCATTTTCTGTCTGTTTGTGGTTATTGATGACTTGATTAATTATTTCTGAATGATCCCTAACATGGAGACAGGATGATCAGACCACACAGTCTCAGTTTAGCAGATTTAGGCTCAGTCTTTTCTGTATTAGTGCATTATTATTATTACTGAAGTTCTGTCTAATCTCTTGTTAATATCAAACATCTCACGTCTCTTCGTTACTGTGGAGATTTTGTCTGAAGAACATAAAGTTTCCTGAAAAAAAACTGAAAAAAAACCTGATAAAACCAAGGATCTATGAGTTAATAAGTTGTTCATAAGATTAGATTAACATGCAGGAGGTGAATTATTCTTTTTAAATGTGACCCAGTCATGTTTAAAAAACATGAAACTGATGTATTTGTGCAACAATAGGTTTTACAGGGTTAAAATTTCTAAAATCTATCATTTTAATAAATAAAACCGGAGCTGTGACGGATGTTCTTAACAAAGTGATCGACTGTTTATCTGTGATTCACCTGCTTCACTGATCAACTCTATCAATTAACTGATCAGCTGTTGCCCAGCTGATTTATCATCTATTGATTATAATACTACCAATAGATACATTAACTCTTCTGATCAATTTATTTTCCATTTAGCTGATCGATTGATCTCCTATAATCTGATTGATCCGTCTATTGTCTGGTTCCTGTTTGTCTCCATCTGCCTATTGATTGACTATTGCTCTCATCAGGTTGTTGATCAGTTCTTCTGTTGGAGGAGCTCGTTTAGAGGAAAGTATCTCCAGAGTTCCAGAGAAAAGTTCAGCATCCGTTTAAAAAAATAAGGAGAAAACAGTTTGAGAGCCGAGTTGAGCTGCAGCCTGACGGCAGAGAGACAGAGCTGTTCTCCAGGTGGTCTCCAGCCGGTCTGGCTCTGTGATTGGTCCCCTGGGTCTGTCAATCAAGCAGGTGAAGTCAGGTGTGACCACCCTTCCTCTCTGTGATTGACAGGAGGTTCTGCCAATTAGAGTCCGAGCACACACACCGAGACACGCCGAACCGAGCTGTCTTCTCCTCGCTGCTGGAGATGTCGCGTCCTGGGAGCTCTGCTGGTCGCCATGGCGCCCCCGACTAACCTCTCGGTTGCCATGGACACAGCATCCGTCTCCTCTGAGCCCAGGAAGCAGCAGAGCTCAGCAGTTGATGGAGTCTCTTTCTCCTTCAAACACAGTTTAAGGTTTAACTGGCAGGAATTAGAGGTCTGATTTAGGCTGAACTGGTGCATTCTGGGTAAAAACACCTGAATGCCGCATTCACTGCAGAACAAAACTTCTCACAAGGATGTTTTAGTGAACCTCAGAAAGCTCTTTTCTTCTCCTTCAGTCATAAAACTCAATTTCTGAGGAATGTTTTCTGCTTTTCTTCGTGAAGGTCAGAATCTTATTTACACTAAAATCAAAGAGTTTACATAAAATCTGGAACACAATTGACGCTTTATGTCTGAATAAAAAGCAAAAACCAACAGAATGTGTTTATTTTCTGAGTTTCATGTATTAATGATGAATAAAATGATTCAGATCCGTGACCTGAAGGCAGCCGAGGAGCACGAAACTGACAAGAAGATTCAGGTAGAAGACTGAAATTTAAACAAGGAAAGTTTCATCCTGGTTTAACCTCATCTAAAACACAGACCTTTAAGAAGGAGATAAACTCCAGGAGAACAAGAAGGTCTGAGAGGAGAATGAAGGAGAACATCAGACTGGACCATCGTCTCTGACCAGAGGAGGATCTACGCCACCATCCAGCAGCAACTCTGAGATCTTTGCCCAGAACGTTTTGTAGGTTCCTGGAGGTTGTTGCTTTCTGCTGAAGCTCTGAGGAAACATCACATTTAGCAGCTGGATGATCTACCTCCATGCTGAGGATCTTCAGGTGAAACATCTTCAGGAACCAGAGGGACTCTTTCTCCTTTCTCCTGAAGCTCCCAGAACTGTTGGAAGGTTCCATCAGCCAGAAACTAATGAGCTCTAATCACTCTTATCAGGTATTTATTCAGTTAATCTGCTGATAAAATGACCTCATGCAGTAAAATCCAATTTCTGCTCCGTTTGATCTCCTAGAAGACCTGCAGGCAGCAGTAGACCTGGTTTCTTCTCGAGAGCAGATCAGTGACAGGAAATTTGATAAAATTTCCACCGAACACAAACTCACTTTAGTTTCCTTCTGTTCAGTGTTTCAGCACCTTCATCGTGAGGATCTCCTGGCTGAGAAGAACCCGGATGACAGAACTTCACGACCCAGGAAACTTTATATTCAATCTTTAATGTTGGTTCAGCTCAAAGTTCTTCAGGTTTCTGAGGGAACATCAGAACAGTTTGTTTCTGTCATGGAGTCGATTATTCACCATCCGCAATAAATATCCCCTTCCTCTCATGGACTCTGCTTTCCCCCTTCACAGAGCAGTTATCTTCTCAAAACTAGACCTCCGCAACGCCTATCACCTGGTTCGGATTCGGGAGGGGGATGAATGGAATACGGCCTTTAACACCCCTTTGGGGCATTTTGAGTATTTAGTGATGCCTTTTGGTCTACCTAACGCCCCGGCCGTCTTCCAGTATCTCGTCAATGTCGTCCTGCGGGATTTCCTGAATCAGTTTGTTTTTGTTTACCTTGATGACATCCTGATCTTCTCCCACAGCCTGGAGGAGCACCGTGGACACGTGAGAAGTGTGTTAGAGCGCCTTCTAGAGAATCGCCTTTTTGTGAAGGCTGAGAAGTGTGCCTTCCACGTGTCGACGGTGCCCTTCCTTGGTCACATCATCGCTGCAGGGAAGATAAGGATGGACCCAGCCAAGATAGCGGCGGTGGAGGATTGGCCGGAGCCCGGGGACCGCAAACAGCTACAGCGGTTCCTGGGCTTCGCCAATTTCTACCGCCGCTTCATTCAAAATTACAGTCTAATCGCTGCCCCTCTAACTGCTCTCACCTCTACCGCCCACAGATTTATCTGGACCCCAGCGGCGCGTTCCGTCTTCCACACTCTCAAGTCACGCTTCACCTCCGCGCCCATCCTCCTTCAGCCAGACCCTTGTAGCCAGTTCATCGTGGAGGTCAATGCCTCGGACACTGGAGTGGGGGCGGTGCTGTCCCAGTGTTCTGTCGGAGATAGCAAGTTACATCCATGCGCCTTCCTCTCTCGCAAACTCTCCCCAGCAGAGCGGTACTATGATGTGGGCAACCGAGAGCTCCTAGCAGTAAAACTGGCGCTGGAGGAATGGAGACACTGGCTGGAGGGGGCCGAGAAGCCGTTACTGGTGTGGACCGACCACAAAAACCTACAGTATTTGCAAACAGCAAAACGGCTAAACCCCAGGCAGGCCAGGTGGTCCCTCTTTTTTGATCGCTTCAACTTCATGCTCTCTTATCCTCCCGGGACCCGAAACGGGAAGCCCAATGCCCTGTCCTGAATTAATTCCAAAGAGGACTCCTCTGAAACCCCTGAACCCATTCTCTCTCACTGCCACCTGGCCTGCCTCACCTGGGATATAGAGACCACCGTCTGCCGAGCCCAACAGACGCAAGTGTTTCCAGAAGCCGGTCCCCCAGGAACGCTGTTCGTCCCTGACGTCCTCCGATGGGCTCACTCCAGCCAGCTGTCCTGCCACCCAGGGGAGACCAGGACACTGGTGGTTCTTCGCCGGAGGTTTTGGTGGCCCTCTATGATCAGAGATTGTCGCAGATACATCACAGCCTGCTCAGTCTGCGCGAAGAACAAAGTCTCCAACCAACCCCCCTCAGGTCTCCTCCTTCCCCTTCCCATCCCCAGACGACCTTGGTCACACATTGCTCTGGACTTCGTAACCGGTTTGCCCCCCTCACGGGGAATGTCTGTCATACTCACTATCATTGACCGCTTCTCTAAATTCGCCCACCTCATTCCCCTAACCAAATTCCCCTCGGCTCACGAAACTGCTGATCTGCTTGTTACCCACGTTTTTCAGGCCCACGGCATCCCCCTGGACATTGTTTCAGATAGGGGACCCCAATTCACCTCTCGAGTGTGGTGGGCCTTTTGCTCGGCCCTGGGGGCCAAAGTTAGTCTATCTTCCGGATTCCACCTGCAAACCAATGGCCAGACGGAGCGGCTAAATCAAGAGATGGAGGTCACTCTCTGGTGTTTGACATCCAAGAACCCCAGCTCCTGGTGCGTTCAGCTTCCCTGGGTGGAGTATGTGCACAACACACTCCCCAGCGCCGCAACTGGCCTCTCTCCGTTCCAATGCCTGTATGGTTACCAGCCCTCACTCTTCCCCGACCAAGAAGGAGAGATATCAGTTCCATCCATGAAAGCCCATCTCCGTCGGTGCGCCCGCACCTGGCGACAGACCTGCGCCGCCCTCCTCCGGGCTTCCTGCCGCACCCAGGACCAAGCCAACCGGCGGTGGGCCGAGGCGCCGATCTACGTACCTGGACAACAGGTCTGGCTCCACATCAGAGATCTTCCCCTCCGTGCCACTACTAAGAAATTATCCCCCCAATTCATTGGCCCGTTTGTAATCACTAAAATAATCAACCCCTCCGCAGTCCATCTCCGATTACCACCATCTTTGAAGATCCATCCCACGTTTCACGTTTCCCAAGTTAAACCGGTTCAGGAAAGCCTGCTGCCCCGCTTGTGTCCAAGCTCCCCAGCTCCTCATCCCCGCTTCCCCTTCAGCCACCAGGGATCCCAAGACCACCCGGCACCGCACTCTGCTTCCCCTCCCGGAACCATAACGGCCACCGCTCCCTGGCTGGAGTGCCGCCCACCCGGTATCACTCATCGCTTCCCCCGACAAGAACCCCGGCTCTGCACCCACCAGATCCACCTCCCCTTCCCTGCAATAAATCATTCTCAAACTGCATCTTGGCCCCGGTAGCGTGGTTCTCTGCTCGAGTCCGATCTAGTTGTATGACATATTCAGGAAAGTAGAAAAACAACAAGCCGAAGATAAAAAATAAATTAAGTTTAATTAAGATAAAAACACTGCAGATAAAGAAAGAGCAGATAAACTTTATAGAATCAAAACAGCAGAAAAATGATGAAACTGAACAACAGGAAACAACAACGGCTGAGGAAAACTGTACATTAAGCTAAAAATGAAATAAAGGAAAACCCCATGGAGGGAAGAGAGTAAGTTTAATTAATTTAGCTATAAATTAAAACTGAATGTGGGCTTATCTGTAAATTAAGCTTCTAAATAATTCACATATAGATCACACATTTAAACAGACAGGATTCATCCTTTTAGTTTGTAAATAATCAAAATCATGATGAGGATCAGTAAACAGGACGTTCATCCTGACGGCTGTTCTCCACCTCCGTCTGCGGTTTAATAAACCTCCGTTAATGAAGAAACTATCAGCAAATGAACCCGTAATGAAAACAGTAATCAGCCACAGAAAAACGTCAAACCTGATGAGGAAGTTTATGAGGCGGCGATAAAACGTACGAAATAAAAAGGTGTTGGTGTCCCCTGGTTAATGACTCTACGTTACACAGTTCTATTATCATCACTGAGGGAATCTTTATGATATATTTATATTAGTATTACTGTAGGAATCTATATTATTTTTATAGTTATATTATCGTTTGTGCTGCAGTGATGAAGAGTTGATTAAAAGTGAACCACAACATGTCATCATCCTCCTGAAGTTGAGCTCTGTTTTCAGTTCAGAAGGAGATGAATCAGACGTTATGGACGAATAAACTCTGTGTGATCAGCCGCAGTTCAGGTGAGTTTTTAGATTAAATTAAACTTTATTGTCATTAAACAGACGACAGGTACTGAGAAAAATAAAACGTTCTCCTTCATCAGGTCTAGAAAATGTTCCTGTTCAGCTGAACTGATCCTGCTGGTTTGGTTTCTCCTCTTTCCTCCTTCTTCCTTCTGTCCTCATCATTTCCTCTCAGTATATCTGAGGGGACGTGGCTTGACTGTATGTGGGCGTGGCTTGACTGTATGTGGGCGTGGCTGGATTCTCTGAACGTGTCTAATTAGTTTAACAAGTCTAACTAGTCAAACGAGTCCAACAGGTCTAAAGAGTTTAAGGAGTCTGAAGACTATAACGAGGCCAAAGAGTCTAATTAGTCCAAGAATCTAAAGAGTCCAACGAGTCTAAAGAGTCCAACGAGTCTAAAAAGTCCAATGAGTCTAAAGAGTATAAAGAGTCCAATGAGTTTAAAGAGTATGATGAGTCCAACGAGTCTAAAGACTCCGAGTCTAAAGAGTTTAAAGAGTCCAACAAGTCTAAAGAATCTAAAGAGTCCAACGAGCCCGAATCTAAAGAGTCCGAGTCCAACAAGTCTAAAGAGTCCAACGAGTCTAAAGAGTTTAAAGAGTCCAACAAGTCTAAAAAGTCCAAAGAGTCTAAAGAGTATAAAGAGTCCAACGAGTCTAAAAAGTCCGAGTCTAAAGAATGTAACGAGTCTAAAGAGTTTAACACGTCTAAATAGTGCAGCGAGTCTAACGAGTCAGACGAGTACCACGAGTACAATGAGCCCAACAAGTCTAACGAGTACAATGAGTATAACTTGTCTAATGAGTCCAACAAGTATAACAAGTCTAATGAAAATAACGAGTTTAACAAATACGAGTCTAAAGAGTTTAACGAGTCTAAAGAACACAACGAATCCAACGAGTACGAGTCTAACAAGTGAAGCACTTTGGTCACCCTTGGGACTGTTGGAAAGGACTATACATATAAACCTTGATTGATTGAGTGATTGCTTGATTGATTGATTGACTGATTGATCAGAGGGGATAAGTTGTGATTTTGGGGTCATATTCCATCTTTGATGAAGCAGTTGAAGTGATAAACCTTCCTGAGACGTTAAGGGGGTGTTTAGTCCAGAGAAATAAAGAAGCACAACGTGGACGTCCCTTTATTCATCTCACATTAACACTCATGGTTCTGATCTGGAACATCTGGAGTCTCTGTGGTCATTTAACCCCAATAAACCAACCTGCTGCTGCTGCTCCGGGTTTAAAACCTCTCTATAAATGTTAGAATGCAGCCTGCTGACGGTTTAAAACCTCTTTCTGCATGTCAGAAATGATGCTTTTATTCTGTCTCTGAGTTTCTTTCTACAGCTGAAAGGATAAACTGAGTGACAGCTGAGGATTAAAACGGCTGATTTAAAGCAGAACTGACTCACCGTCCGAGTTCAAAGAAGATTTACGGAATAATTATATATAGAAAAAGACAGAAATGAAAGCAGATTTGTATCTGAAAAATGACAGAAAAAAGAGCAAGTCAGGAGAGAATAAAATAAACCCGAGGGACAGGAAGTGGCGTCCAGGAGGAGAAGACGGCCGTCGAGTGTGATTAAAGAGATTTATTTTACAAAGAGACGTAATTATTTCAGACTCTCTGTGTGTTTGTGTCGTTTTAATTACTGCCTTTTTCTATTTTTACCCTCCTTCCTCCGTCCCTGCAGGTTGTTTGGCTGCTTTCTGTTTTATGTTCCGCTTGTTTTGTGTTCCGTCACAAATTAAAGTTTCATCGAGTCGTCGTGTAAAAGCAGCACATTAAACAGCTGGAGCGTCTCCGAGGAGAAGCAGCTCGTTGTTTTTAAGGAGAGCAAACAAGACGAACACGGAAAACACTGATCAGCCCGCAAGAAACAACAACATCCTGTTTTACATGGCGCCTTCAAAATAAAAGTCAGATAAAGTCTGTTTTCATCTCATTATCGATTCTTATTGATATTTAGCTTTAAATTTAAATTTTTAAACCTCACTGACTTTTTTTTTTTTACAGTTAATGTAAATTCACACTTTTTTTCTGTAGTTTTGCTGAATATTATCTGGTTTGTTTGTTTTTTGTTTGTTTTCAGTTAAATAACTGTTAAAAATTATTTATTACTTCCACTCCTTAAATAAATCAACAGCCAGTATTTTTAAAGTCACTGTTTTTTCTGTTGATTCAGAGTAAATATTGTGTAATTTTACAGACAAACATTATTTGAAAAAATAGTATTTGTAAAAACAGAGATTTTTTTTATTGTAGATGTTAATTTCAGTTGTGGCTTTTCTTTACAGTTAATATATAACTGCTTTTTTCTGTGAGAAAAATAGTTTTTCCACATTTTTGGACAAATCTTGTAATTTAAATGAGCGTTGAGTAATTCTTTAAAATAATTTTGAAGTAATTTTGGACAAACCTTGTCGTTTTAAACTAGTTTAAATAATTTTTTTATAATTTTGAAGTATTTTTGTGCAAATTTTATCATTACAAACTTATTTAGAGTAATTGATTTAAATGCAGTCAAAAATGTAATTTTACAGCCAGACATTGTAAAAATAAACTGATTAATATCTGAAAAATCCAGATTATTATTGTGAGTATTAATTTCAGTTATACATACTTTTTCTGTGACTTAACTGGTTATTATCTGTAATTTATCAAAACAAAAATCGTTAAATTGCAGTAAATTCCTTTTTAAAAATTACAGTTTTAAAGAAAGTAACTTTGGGAAACGTACATTTTAGGACTAAACCTCGTGTAAACGTGTATTTTTAGATTTTATTCAGACGCTGAAAGAGGAAACTTTAAACTGAACTTCTGGGATCCTCAGCTGATTTTAATAAAACATGAAGTGAAAACATGTTTTTTTGGGCGCATGTCTAAAATATTGACAGGATTCTATTTTTCTTCCAGTGTTTCTGCCTGAACTTGATTCATCTTAATTTACTTCAGAAAATAAAAACATCATAATTATCATCTTTCACGTCATTCTGGACATATTTTGGGTCGTTTTATAAAACATTTTCAGTCATTTTGAACATACTAGAAACTATGTTAATGCATTTTAGGTCCTTTTAAACAAGTTTAAATCATTATAGACAAATTTAAAGTCAGTCTGGATATATTGTGACGAATTTTTGACACATTTTTGAACCTATTTTGGACAAATTTAAATCTTTCTGGATATATTTTGAGTCACTTTTAACAGATTTTCATTTATTTTGAACATATTTAAACCTATTTTGGACACATTATGTTTACAATTTAGGCAAGTTGAAGTCATTTTAAGCCACTTTAAAGTTATTCTGGCCACATTTTGATACATTTTTGACAAGTTTTCAGACATTTTGAACTTATTTGAACCTGTTTTGGACACATTTAAGTCATTTTGGACAAATTTCATGTCATTCTGGACACATTTTGGATCACTTTTAACAAATCTTCATTTATTTTGAACATATTTGAACGTATTTTGGACAAATTTCAGGTCCTTTTAGACAGATATTGATATTTTAAGTAATTCTTGACAAATTTTTAGTCATTTTGAACACATTAATGTGGAAAATGTAAATCGTTTGACATGTGATTTATGTCGTTCTAACATCTCTGAGTTCTCTCTCCTTCTTCATGATGTTCTGGTTCCTCAGAGCTGCAGGACTTTAGCTTAAAAATGAACCACAGTGAAGAAAAACGAGACAGAAAACGCCCAGAAGAAAACACTTAAACAGACTCTAACTTTCTGATATTTAATGTAAATGAAACGAGAAGTTGAAGCAGTGTTTTGTGTTTTTTCTGGGGTTTTTTTCTGCTCCTCTGCGGGTTTAGAATGAATCTGAGCAGCTTCTGTTCTGAAGATTGAGGCCTTTTCTAATCTTAAAGTCCTGATTCAGCAGCAAGACGTCGTCAGATTCTGCAGCAGGAACAAAAGGGAGGCAGATGAAAACAGATGATTTCTACATATATATATATATATATATATATATATATATATATATTTGAAGGCACTCGGCGAGGCGATGGGACGTGTGATAGCAGCTTCACAAAGAGCTCCGGCTGGTTCCACTCTGCAGGAGCTTCTGGACCGATAAGAAGCAGATCTGAGGCCGCGAGGACGAGAGGTTTTCCTGCTTATGCCAGCAGGTTGGAAAGTGATTATGTTGCTGTCTGCTGGTGACGGTGTGTATGGAGGCCTGACAGCAGCCGGCGGCTCTGCTCATTAATGCCGAGCGTTCACACTGTACTGTTGTCAACTAAATCCTGACATGCCCTTTACCATCCCACTGCAGGCACCGCAGCCAACTCTCTGCTTTTGTCATATTTTAATATTTCATCACATTCAGCTGCTCGGCTGCACAGTTACACACTCCTGTTTATTGAAATCACATTATTTCTACACAAAGCTCACCGTCATCAGAGCTACATCTCAGACCGCCTTCAAAAACGACAAAAATGAGACAAAAAATGACAAAAACAAAACAGTAAATGTCGAAATGAAACACAAAGCAAGAGATAAAACACAAACAAGACGCAAAACTACAAAAATGAGACATAAAGTTACCTAAATGAGACAGAAAATCACAAAAATAAGAAACAAAAAGACAAAATGAGACACAAAACGGCAAAAAAAACCACAAAATGGCAAAATAACACACAAAATGACAGAAACAAGACACAAAATGACAAAAATAAGACATAAAGTTACCTAAATGAGACAGAAAACCACAAAAATAAGAAACAAAAAGACAAAATGAGACACAAAACGGCAAAAAAACCCACAAAATGGCAAAATAACACACAAAATGACAGAAACAAGACACAAAACGACAAAAATAAGACATAAAGTTGCCTAAATGAGACAGAAAACCACAAAAATAAGAAACAAAAGACGAAATGAGACACAAAACGGCAAAAAAACCCACAAAATGGCAAAATAACACACAAAATGACAGAAACAAGACACAAAATGACAAAAATAAGACATAAAGTTACGTAAATGAGACAGAAAACCACAAAAATAAGAAACAAAAAGACAAAATGAGACACAAAACGGCAAAAAACCCCACAAAATGGCAAAATAACACACAAAATGACAGAAACAAGACACAAAACGACAAAAATAAGACATAAAGTTACCTAAATGAGACAGAAAACCACAAAAATAAGAAACAAAAAGACAAAATGAGACACAAAACGGCAAAAAAAACCCCACAAAATGGCAAAATAACACACAAAATGACAGAAACAAGACACAAAACGAAAAAAATAAGACATAAAGTTGCCTAAATGAGACAGAAAATCACAAAAAAAGAAACAAAATTACAAAAAATTTGATAAAAATTGACAAAAATGAGACAAAATGAAAAAGGGACATGAAATGACAAAAATTTGATAAAAACTGACAAAAATGAGATAAAATGACAAAAACAAAACATTAAATGTCAAAATGAAACACAAAGCAAGACATGCACAAACAAGATGCGAAACTACAAAAATGAGACACAAAATGACCTAAATGAGACAGAAAACCACAAAAACAAGAAACAAAAAGACAAAATGAGACACAAAACAACAAAAACAAGACACAAAATTACAAAAGTTAGATAAAAAATTACAAAACTGAGACACAAAATGAAGAAAATCAGACACAAAATAACAAAAAATAAATACAAAATGATAAAAATTTGATTAAAAACTGACAAAAATGAGACAAAATGAAAAACAGGGACACGAAATGACAAAAATTGGATAATAACGGACAAAAATGAGATAAAATGACAAAAACTTACCACTAAATGGTAAAAATGTGGCTCAAAATGACAAAAACGAGACAAAACGACGAGGAATTGACAATGGCAACATATTAAACAGGAAGAGGCTCCACCTGGTGGAACAAACAGGAACTACAGCTGAGCTACAGCATTAAACAATAAATATTAAACATTAAAATAAGAAAATTGTGAAACTCTAGTAATAATAATCACAATAAAAGTGGGAAAAATCCATGATGTTGTGAATTTATTAAATCTGTTTTTTTTAGAGTTGAACAATAAATGAACAGAAACTATTTTCTGTTTTTCAAATACACTTTAGTTATATTTGCTGTTATTTTTTGGACCTATTATTTAGAGCACCGAGCATTTTGTTGTTTATTATATTTATTATTTATCATGGGTTTAAATATTAAAGAAACCTTAAAGCTCACAGCAGCCGTTTGACGAGTTGTACTGATGGAATTAAAGCTGAAAAACGTCGTTATTGTGGATTTACAGCGTGGTAGTTGTGGCCTTGAACATTCTGCCTGTATTTCCAGCCTTTAGGTGTCACATTTTAAAGCACACTTCCTGTGAATCTAATTAAAGCAGCCGATGTGATGAAGTCCCTGACGGCCGAACGGGAGCCTTCTTTACCCTGCAGTCACTCCATCAGCTTAATTACTTCCACTCAGAATTTATCAAGTAATTTGACCGAGTTTCAATTAAAATCCAGCCTTCCCGTGAACGTTGCGTCGTTCCTCAGCTGATCTCTGCTATTCCAGCAGGAGATGTGAAGGTCTGAGCTGTTTGCTGGGCAGAAGAACTAATCCTCCAACTAGAAAGGTCTGCATAACCTTTCTAACACAATTTCACAAAAGACTGCTCTGTTTGTTCTGCTCGCAGAAATAAAGCTAATTACAAAAACCCGCCCAAACGTCTTGACCTTTCCCTCCGGGTAATTACAGCTTCTCGTCTCTTTTCTTCAGCTTTTCTTTCTTCTCTCCTTTTCTTTCCCCCTGACGCCGCCGTCTTAATGGCAGCTTCATCCTGCCGCTCCTCCGTCAGCCGGACGGTCGTGAAACAGAAAACCAGAAATAAAGAGGTCTGAAGTTTAATTTCGGCTTCAGCAGAGTGAAAACGGAGCGGGTCCTCGGTGAACGTTTACGGCATGAAGGTCAGCGGCTGCTTGATGAAGCTGCTGGATCCTGGAGAGCAGAAACCTTTAAAACACCAGCAACTTTATTTATGGAGAACTTTAGCATAAAAAAACCAACATCTCTGTCCAGATCTGATGCTAATGACCGGATATGAGCTGCTTAGCATCAGTGCAGCTCCAATAAATGCTTCTGGAGTCAAAGATCATGAAGCTGCTTTTGTCTTTTCTGTGCTTCAGTTTTATGGTTTTTATCGTGAACCATGATTTGGTGTAGATGCAGCTAAAGCTACAGCTAATGTGGCTAACTAGAGTCAAACAGAAGGTTCAGACTCATTCAGACTGCTGCCGGTGCACGGGATGGGCGTGCACGTGTGAGCAGATCATGTGACATCATCACACTGGAAAAAGTGCTCCTCTCAAAACAAGGACAATAAACTTATTTCAAAGAACTTTTACCTTGAAATAAGTGAAAAAAATCTGCCAATAGAACCAGTGAAAAGTGGCTTGGTAAGATTTCTGGAAATAAGATGTGATATTTAGAATATAGAGATCTTCAAATTAGCTGGGAAACTTATTTTAAGCTTTATTTTACCAGGATTGCCAAGCTTAGGTGCCTTAACCCTCCTGTTTTCTTCATTTAAAGCACCAGAAAATATTGTTTCCTTGTCTGATTTTTTTTTTAAAAGGCCATCAAAAAATTCCCCAAATTTATATTAAAAAAAAAAACATGCAAAATCTTCATTAGGAAAATTCCTTAAAAGTTTGCCTTAAAAAGTTTTATTTAAAAAAATCCCCAAATTCAGCAAGAAACCAAAATTTTAAAAATAAAAAAATCTATAAAATTTGTAAATAATTCATATTTAATATAAATGAATGAAAATCTTACAAAAATAATCCTAAAAATATCTAAAGTGATTCCATATATGTCAGTAAAACTTCTAGTATTTTCTTTAAGAACATTCACATAAAAATCACCCAAAATCCAGCGAATTTCGCTGGATTTTGGGTGATTTTTATGTGAATGTTCTTAAAGAAACATTTTTTTTAAGGTTTCTTTTTGTTCCATCAAAAAATGTTCAAAAATTTCCCTAAAAATGTTGAAAATGTGGAAGTTTTCACTGTGAAAACTATTTTTTTCCCACATTTTTAAACTTTAAAACGGGTTAATTTAACCCACAGGATGACACGCGGGTTAAACTTATTTAGAGTTTTCTTGTGAAATTCAACTCAAATCAAGATAATTTCAAGATTGTTTGATTTAACAAGATATTTAAGATGTCTTAAAAGAAGTCCCTCCATCTGCTGAAATGTCTCGTTAAGTGAATTTATCTTAAATCAAGACATTTAGACTGAAAATAAGACAAACAGACTTGGTAGGATTTGGAGTGTTTTCAGTGCAGCACCAGTGCTTCCCTCCAGCTGCTGGGTTTTTGGGTTTCTGCTCTGACAGACACCAGTGACCTTCAGGCTACAGCTCCTAACAGATGAACGTGGACCACTCTGACTCCGTGTCTCTGCCTCATCCAGGAGCCAGGAGAAACTCTCCACCAGTAAACCACCAACTGCTAACCACTGCTAACCAGTCCTGACCTTACAGGAGGTCAACCAGCAGGACGTCGTTTATTCCATCATAAACCTCCATGGCTGTTGAAGAAGTCTACGTTTCATTTCTCTGAACTCTAAACATTTCTTCCCACAGATCAAACTCTGACCGTCATCCAGAAGCTTCTCTGATGTTTCTGCTTCACTTTATTCCTCCTCACAGCAGAAACCGGATCCAAAGCTCTGCTGTGGTTTTAATTACTTTCACTCTGCAGCCCCACGAGGCTTCCTTCCTCTTTAATATTCCACTTTCTTTGTCTTTTATCCGCAGTTTAAAAGTTTTAATTCACACTTTGTGGCGCTTTTAGCTTCAATCAAAGAACGTTTGTTTGGTTTCGCTTTCTGTCCTAAGCTGGAGAGGCAGAGCAGCGTTCTCGCGGCATTAATCCACGTTTAGCAGGAAACCGTCCGACTCAGAGCAGCACAGCCAATCAGAGAAGAGATGTCAGAAACCACAGCTGGTGGACAGGTGATCAGCTCAGGTGTAACTGAAGTTTGAAGGTTAAAAACAATGAGTTGAGTTCAGATTTAGTCAAACACACACACTGGAAAAAAGCCCCTCTCAAAACAAGAAAAAAATAACTTATTTCAAGGAACTTTTACTTTGAAATAAGTGTAAAAAATCTGCCAACAGAACAAGAGAAAAATGGCTTCATAAGATTTCTTGAAATAAGATGTGATATTTAGAATCTTGAGATCTTAAAACTAGCTGTGAAGACTTATTGTTTTTCAGCTCTATTTTACCAGGATTGTCAAGCTCAGGCGTCCTCATTTATGGCACCAAAAAATATTTTGCCATGTCTGACAAAAATTCAGCAAACAATTCCCCAAATATGTAAAAATTTGCAAAATCTTCAGGAAGAAAATTCCTTAAAAGTTTCCCTTTTTAAAAAAAAAAAAATCCCCAAATTTGGCAAGAAATAAAAATTTAATAAATGCATAAATAAAATTGCAAATATTTTAAAAAAATAAATAAAAATCCTAACAATATCTAAAGTGATTAAACATCTATCAGTAAAGCTTTAATATTTTCTTTAAGAACATTCAGGAAAAAATCAACCAGAATCCAGCGAAATTCGCTGGATTCTGGTTGATTTTTTTCCCCTGAATGTTCTTAAGGAAACATTTTTTTAATGTTTTTTTTTCCATCAAAAGATGTTCAAAAATTTCCCAAAAAAATGTTGAAAATGTGAAAGTGTTCGCTGTGAAAATATATTTTCCCCCACATTTTTAAATTTTAAAATTTGACTCGTAGGACGACACGAAGGTTAAAACAAGATAATTTGAAAATTGTTTGACTTAACGAGATATTTGAGATGCGTTGTCTTAAAACAAGTCCCTCCATCTGCTGGAATGTCTCTTGTTAAGTGAATTTATCTTAAATCAAGTGGGATGAGACATTTAGACTAAAAATTAGACAAACAGACTTGGTAAGATTTGGAGTTTTTGCAGTGCATGATCAACTCTCAGCTTTTCTCTGCTGGTCCAGTCGCTGCTTTGAAGAACATAATAAAACATCAGCGGGTTAAATCCAACTCTGAGCTTCAGCTGGAGGCAGAAAGAACCAGAACGCTCTGCAGCTAAGGGAACGAATTAACCCAGAATATTCCTCCTGTTGCTGCTTCTCTGTGTGTTTTACTGCTGCAGATTTACTGACAGATCTGGCCTCAGAGCTGCTAAAACACCAAACAGTTTGTTCCACAACAGATAAAGTCATCAGAGTTTCTGCGCTTCACCTGCAAGACACAAGTGGGGGGAAAAAAAACACGAAATAAAGAAGTAAAAGAGACTCTGAATGACAATAAATAGGCACAAAATTACAATAACAGGATGCAAAATGACCACAGAGACACAAAATGAACGTCAGTAAAGACCCAAAACAGCAATGAAAAGAAAAACTAACACGTGAAAAACAGATGCAGAATGGAGAAACGAGCACAAAGACACAAAAGAACGACCGACAAAATTACAGAGATGCTAAACCGCTACAGAAAAACACAAAATAACCAGAAAGTGACAAACGTGAGACGCAAAAACCTCCATAAACAAATGCAAAATGACCACAAATAGGCCAAATTATTATATTCAAGGGACAAAAGCAATAAAAAAACAGCAGAAAAATCCAAACAAATAGACACAGAATGACCAAAAAGACATAAAAGCAACCATAAATATCTGCCAAATGATCACAAACAGACATAAAAATGATTCAAAAAGACAGTAAAGACCTAAAACAGCAACGAAAAGAAAAACTACTACATGAAAACATTCGAGAAACTGATGCAGGACGGAGAAACTAAATCACAGAGATGCTAAACCACGACAGAAAAACGCAAAATAACCGAAAAATGACAAACGTGAGACGCAAAATCTCCATGAACAGCTGCAAAATGACCACAAATAGACAAGAATATTATATTTAAGAAACAAAAACAACAAAAAACTGAATCATAATACCAACAAGAAGGCAAAAATGACTCTCAGCTGCTCTGTGGTACGTCTGTTTTTACATCAGTCTTTGTTTGGTTCCGGAAAACCGTCAGATTTTATCGTTTTACCTGCATTTTGAAAGAAAAAATAAGAAGAAATGACTGAAAACCACAGCAGAAAACAGCTTAAAGAGCACAAAGAAGGCGATAAAAAGACTCAATACGACCAGAGATGGAGGAAAATGAACCAAGAACATTATAATTATAAAAAACATAAATAGAAAGATGTTAAAAGACCAGAAGGAGACGCAAATCAACAGGAAACAAAGACAAATGTTGTAAAAGAGAGAGAAAATGACAATAAATAAAGCAGAATGGCTACAGACGATTAAAAAAACTATGAAAGGAAGTGAATTTATTGTGAAAACTGCATTTTTATCTGAATTTTTTCAGCTCATTTCAGTCAGTAGTTACATCAGTTACATCAGTCTTTGTTTAGTTCCAGAAAACCGTCAGATTTTATCCTTTTACCTGCATTTTGAAAGAAAAAATAACAAGAAATGACTGAAAACCACAGCAGAAAACAGCTTAAAGAGCACGAAGAAGGCGATAAAAAGACTCAATATGGAGGAAAATGAATGAAGGATGATAAAAAAAAACAATGAAAGGAAGTGAATTTATTGTGAAAATTGCGTTTTTATCTGAATATTTTCAGCTCGGTTCAGTCAGTTGTTACATCAGTCTTTGTTTAGTTCCAGAAAAACATCAGATTTTATAGATTTTATTAAAAACTGAACAGTAATTTGTGTTTTTTCTTCCCTTTTAGTCCTTCTTCTGGTTCTTTTCCTCCAACATTTGTCCAGTTTCTGCCGCTTTATTTCCCTCTTCTGTGTCTGATTGAACAGGAGTGTGTGTTACCGTGCATGTGTGTGTTTTAGTGTGTGTGTTTTGGTGTGTTGTTCTATTATTATCATCATCACCTCAGTGTGGAGGCGTCCATTAGGAAACTCGTATGCAACAATATGCAGATTTCTCCATTTGCACGGATCATAAACTCCTGCAGGCCTTCTGCTCCATCATCATCATCACCACCACCATCGTCATCATCTTCGCCGCCATCATCTCCATCAGCAGCTGCCGGCGGCGGCGGGCGGCGAGCTGAACGTGGCGGGAAGTAAATTTGTGCCCCGACTCGCTCGGAGCCGCTTTCATTAGTTTTCTCCCGCGGTGCAGGAGTCAGTGAAGGCATCACGGGAGGGAAGGAGGAGAGGAAGAACCAGGAGGTCAGCGGCTGCAGGGCTCGTCTGCAGAAATGCTTCAGATTAGGGAAGCGCTCTGAGGGTTGTTCATTAAAATCAACACCGAATCACTGCGTGTAGAAGGAAACAGACGGAACAGAAAAGTCAGAAAGGTGTGGAGGAACAAGAAGAAAACGCTTGGAACAATGATATTTATATTAGAGAAAAACTGGTGTATTGGAATGAAATGACAGTTTAGGTTAGAGTTAGGGTTAGTTTAAAGGTTAAAGCTTTGGTTTTAATCCTCCTGTTAGGTTCGTTTCATCAGATTGATCAGAAAAATCCCAAAAAACACAATTTATATCTCATTATTTGCTCCATTATGAACCATTTCTATCATATTTGGTCCAGATGTGTTCTTTAAATAATGGATAATTCACTCATTTTTCATAAAAAATGATGCATTAGATTGATGTACTCATAAAATACAATTGTTTTACATGACATTGATTTTTGTTTAATTTGCTGTATTTTTACTGTATTTTTACTATATTTTATTAAATTTTTCCTTTATTTTTATGAGCATTTTTAATGTATTTTTCCTGTATTTTTCTCATGTTTTTTACTATATTTTTATTATATTGGAAGAGAATTTTTAATATATTTTTACCATATTTTTACTGTCTTTTTACTGTTTTTTAAGACATTTTTACTGTATTCTTAACTACATTTTTATTATGTTTTTTTCTGTATTTTATTATGTTTTTAATTTATTTTTTACTATATTTTATTGTATTTTTACTACATATTTCACTGTATTTTTTACCATATTTTTACTGCAATTTTGTCTATATTTTTATAATATTTGTACCGTTTTTTAAATTACACTACCAGTCAAAGTCTAGTAAAATGTCCTTATTTTTGAAAGAGAAGCAGTTTTTTTTCAGTAAAGCCAACATTAAATGAATGATAAATCCAGTGTAGACATAGTTAATGTGGTAAATGACTATTGTAGCTGTAAACGGCTGATTTTTAATGGAATATCTCCATAGGGGTACAGAGGAACATTTCCAGCAACCATCACTCCTGTGCTCTAATGCTACATTGTGTTAGCTAATGGTGTTGAAAGGCTCATTGATGGTTAGAAAACCCTTGTACAGTTATGTTAGCACATGGATAAAAGTGGAAAACATGGAATTATCTGGGTGACCCCAAACTTTAGAACGTAGTGTTGATATGTAGACTGTAGATTCTTAGCAAAGTTCAGGGCTGCAAAACACACTTTTGCTGCTAGTTTTGCTGCTTTTATGGCGATTTAAAAAAAACTTTTTATGGTGGTTTTGTGTCTTTTGTGGTGATTTTGTGTCTTTTTGTGGTAATTTTATGTCTTTTTGTGATAATTTGACATACATTTGTGGTGTTTTTGTGTCTTTTTGTGGTAATTTCATGTCTTTTTGTGATGATTTTGTGACTTTTGTGGTAATTTTGCTGCTTTTATGGTGGTTTTGTGTCTTTTTGTGATAATTTTATGTCTTTTTGTGGTTATTTGACATACTTTTATGGTGATTTTGTGTCTATTTGTGGTGATTTTGTGTCTTTTCATGATGATTTTGTAACTTCTTGTGGTGATTTGACACATTTTTGTGGTGACTTTGTGTCTTTTTATGGTAATTTTGCTGCTTTTATGGTGATTTTGTGTCTTTTTGACTCTTTGTGGTGGTTTTGTGTTCATGTGTTCCACAGATTCTTCTTAATGTGGAAAAGATGATGACATACTGTAGTGTTCCTGTAAATATAGTTATAGATCAAATCAGAGCATATAAAGGTTTTAATAAAAGTGCTGGTGGTCACCAAAGTCTTCAGGATTCATCCTCTGAGGATCCAAAACGTCTTTAACTGAATCATGAATGCTTGAGTTATTTCTTCTTCCACCACGGCGGCGAGCAGATCGACTGTCATCCGTTGCCGTGACAACACGCCTCGACCACGCTGGCAGCTCCGTGACGAAGCGTCCACGTCTGTTTTCACACACTCAGCCTGAATGAGAGTTTGTTGAAGACAAATACGCGAATCTGTTTGTGATTCTGGCTTCAGATTCAATCCGTCCATTTAACTCCTGACAGCCTCCACTTGTTTTCACTAAACAAGTGTAATTGAACATGGCAGCCGGCTGTTGTTGGATCTTTAGCGGCAGCGACGTTGGCTCCGAGAGCTGGATGAACGTAGGCGCTGCTGGATGCTGCCTGGTGCTTCGTTCTGCTCCTGTGGGAGGACGACAGCGCTGCTAATTAATGCAGCCATCAGCAGCGAGTACAACTGCTCTGAAAAACACTGACGGGGACTCAAAACACTGACCTCCAATTAGAAACTAGCACAGAAACCACGGATCCAACGTGACAGATTCTTTAAAATCCATCTGAGTCTCCGTTTTCTGCCCTCAGATGGAAGGAAAACCTCTAGAAGTTTCTGGTGGTCAGAGAAATCCCCAGCCTGGTTCCCGTTTTGGACCAACTTTAAATCATTTTCAACCACATTTTCTTTTTGTCATTTTGGACCAATTTCAAGCCATTCGGGGCAGATTTTAAACCATTTTTGACCAATTTAAAGTCATTTCAAACCACTTTTTAGTCATTTTGGACCATTTCTGAGTCATGTTGGGCAAATCTTAAACCATATTGGAGCAATAATTAATAATTTTGAACCACTTTTGAGTCATTTTTTATTCTTTGTTGGGCAATTTTAAAACCAATTTGGACCAAGTTTAAGTCATTTGGAACCATGCCTTAATCATTTCGGACAATTTTTGAGTCATTTTGGGTAAATGGTCAATCATTTTGGACCAATTTAAATCATTTTGGACCATTTTTGTTTCATTTTTTGGGCAATTTTAAAACCAATTTGGACCAAGTTTAAATCTTTTTGAACCCTCTTTTAGTCATTTAGGACTAATTTTGAGTTATTTTGGGCAAATTTTAAACTATTTTGGACCAATGCTTAGTCATTTTGAACCACATTTTAGTCATTTTTCGACAATTTTTGAGTAATTTTGGGCAGTGGTAAACCGTTCTGGACCAATTTAAGTCATATTGAACCACTTTTTAGTTATTTTGTTTTGTTTCATTTTTGGGCAATTTCAAAATCAATTTGGACTATTTCAAGTCATTGTAAAGTTATTTTGGACCAATTTTAAGAGTCATTTTGAACTTTTTGCCATTTTGGATGTTTGTTTTTTTGTCATTTTGGACCAATTTTGAGTCATATTGAACCAACTGTTAGTCATTTTGGAGCTGTTTTAAATCATTTTCAAACACTTTTTATTCATTTTGGAGCATTTTTGAGTCATTTGCACCAAATTTTAAACCATTTTAGACTAATGTTATGACATTTTGAACCACTTTTTAGTCATCTTGGATATTTTGAATCATTTTGGGCACATATTAAACCATTTTGGACCACTTTTAGTAATTCTGGATGTTTTTGGGTCATCAGCTAAAGTTTAATTTACTAATAAATGTTCTGATCCCTCCTCCAGCTCCTACCCTCCTTCCTCCTTCTCCCTCTTTTTCCTTTCTCATATATTCCTCATCTGTTTATCTGTCATCTCCCTCGTCCCTGTCTCTCTCTCTCCCTGCTTCACCTGTCTGCACTCAGCTGATTACTGCAGGTGACATGCATTGCAGTAATCAGCTCACCCACTATTTCAGCCCTGTTTATTGGTCTCAGTTTTCCTCTCATCAGCCCTGCTTCAAGTTTTTATCACAGTAAAAACAATCACGTATTTGAATCCTTTCATAGATTTATTTAAAGCTTTCTGGTTTATCTTGGACTCTGGACAGAATTCGTTCAGTTCCACTAAATTTCTGATGTTTCTGACTCGGTTCTTCAGGTTCTTAATGGTCTAAGTCAGGACTTTGAGGAGACCAGTCTAGAAGCTTCATTCCAGCCTGATGGAACCATTTCTTTACCATGTCTGATGTGTGTTTGGACTCATTGTCTGGTTGAAACATCCAACTGTGTCCAAGATCAACCTTCTGCTGATGGTTTTAGGTTTTCCTGAAGAACGTGGAGGTAATCCTGGTCTTTCATTATTCCATTTACTTTGTGTAAAGCTCCAGTTTCACAGTGCATGATACTGCCACCTCCATGCTTGATGGTAGATTTGGTGTTCTTGGTGTTCTTTCTGCCCAGACCAAAATCAAACATAAATCACTTTTAAAAATGTTCAGAACCAGTCAGAAAACAGTCTGAAACCAGTCCTAACAAAGCACAAAATCAGGACCAAAACCAAACTTGAACTACTTCAAAAAATGTTCAAGACCTGCCCAGGACAGTCCAAAACCAGGACCAAAATCAAACTTAAACCAGTCCAAAAAATGTTCAGAACCAGAACAGAATTCAGTCTGAAAGCAGTCCTAAAAAGATGTAAAGCTAGGACCAAAATCAAACCAAAACCAAACTAAAATCCACAAAAAATAAATAAAAATAAAGATACAGATCTGGAAAAAGAGCATTTGCACTGACAGAATAAATGGAGCTTTTCTGAGATGACATTTTTCTTGTCATGTTGCTGGTAAAATATAAATTTCTTATATAGATTTATGGTGAAAATAAGCAGAAATTACACAATTGATATAATACAACTAAAAATATGTCTTCTAATTAACTTTCCAGATGTTTATTTTTTTCAAAATAATGCTGAAAACAGTATAATTATTATTTCTACTGAGAAACACCGATCATTGAGAAGTCAGAAAAATAAAAGATCGAATGTGCTTTGTGAATGTGTAGAAACATTTCCCTCCATATATTATCTGATCTGTTTGTTTTAGCCTGCGAGGGATCATAGACTTAACATGAAACGACCTCAAACCCGAGCGTTCAGTCAGTTTTGGGGTCATTTCATCTAAAGTCTTCCGTTCTGAGTGTTTTATTGGAAGCACAAACGCATTAGAAGATTTCTGTGCCTCCAGCAGCAGCAGCATCTGTTGATCCTCAGACCTCCCTCCTCGATCCCACCCACCGACAGAACAACTGCCCCCCCGAAGCCTCCATCGATTTCCTCCCAACACTCGCCTCCTTGTCCGTCTGCAGTTCGTCTGCAAAAGTCAGGCACAAAGTGATAAAAACAAGACACAAAATGACAAAAAATGAGACTCATGATGACAAAAATGAGACTGAAATATTTAAAAATTAGAAAAACATTCCAAAAATGAGACTGGAAATGGCCACAATGAGACAGAATTTTTTTAAAAATACAAAATGACAAAAATGTCACATGGCATGACAAAATTAGACTCAAAGTTACAAAAATGAGACAAAATGACAAAAATGGGACTCACAATGACAAAAATGAGACACAAAATGACAAAAATGAGAAACAAAATAACAAAAATTAGACACAAAAATGAGACAGAAAATGGCAAAAATGAGACAGAAAATAAAAAAAATACAAAATGACAAAAATGTTACATAGCATGACAAAATTAGATTCAAAGTTACAAAAATGAGACAAAATGACAAAAATGAGACACAAAATGACAAAAATGAGACACAAAATGACAAATATGAGAAACAAAATAACAAAAATGAGACACAAAATGGCAAAAATGAGACAGAAAATAATAAAAATGACATGTAAAATGGCAAAAATGAGACTCAAAATGACACAAATGCCAAACAAAATGACCAAAACCAGACACAAAATGGCAAAGATGAGACACAAAATGGCAGAAATGAGACAAAAAAAAATTTTAAAGATACAAAATGACACATGACAAACATTAAACTCAAAATGATAAAAACAAGACACGAGTGACAATGACAAAAATGACAAACAAGATGGCAAAAATGGGACACAAAATGACACAAATGATACACAAAATGACACAAATGAGACACAAAATGACACAAATGCCAAACAAAATGACAAAATGAGACAAATTTTTTTAAAGATACAAAATAACAAAAATGACACATAACATGACAAACATTAAACTCAAAATGATAAAAACAAGACACGAGTGACAATGACAAAAAAGAGACACAAGATGGCAAAAATAAGACACAAAATATTCAAAGTGAGATGCAAAATGGCAAAAAAGTAACAAAATGTCAAAAATGCAACATGTAATGATAAAAATGAGACTCAGAAAGCCCTCCCTCCTCGATCCCACCCACCGACAGAACAACTGCCCCCCGAAGCCTCCATCGATTTCCTCCCAACGCTCGCCTCCTTCTCCGTCTGCAGCTCGTCTCCGGCAGCTGAGCCGCCGGTCGCCCGTGGCGATGCTCTGCAGACAAAGACGGCTGAAAGACGGCAGATGTCCAAGAGACGCTGCAGACGCCGTCTTTCATCAGACAGCTGACAGCTCCCAGCCGCTGCCTCTGATTGGACGGACAGACAGGAAGCAGAGGAGGGCTGCTGCTCTCCGGGTTCAAGTGGCCGTTTGCACAATACGTCCTGTTGTAGGCGAGGATTTTTGTCCCAAACAGGAGGTTCATTATGAAGAAGAGGCCACAGGGACCTCCAGAGTAAACTCAGCTGCCAGAAAGGGGTTTTATCAGACAGATATTCATGAGTTCAGCGAGATGATTACAAACTGGACTCAGCTCCTCTCCAGACTGTCAGCTAACGAAAGCATCCATCACATTTATATTTCTACAAAAATCAGACTCAAAATGACAATAATGAGACACAAAATGATAAAAATGAGACAAACTTACAAAAACAAGACACAAAATGGCAAAACAGACGCAAAATGACAACAATGGGACATAAAATGGTAAAAATGACACAGAAAATGACAAAATGAGACACAAAATTACAAAAATGACACATAAAATAAGACTCAAATGACAGAAATGAGACACAATATTTAAAAAATGAGACACAAAATGATAAAAATATGTCACAAAATGGCAAAAACAACACACAAATTACTAAAAATGACAAAATGACATTCAAAATGATAAAAACAAGACACAAAATAACAAAAAAGAGACACAAAATGATAGAAATGAGACAAAATGATAAAAACAAGACAAAAAATGATAAAAATAAGACATAAAATGACAAGAATGAGGCATGAAATGGCAAAAGGAGACACAAACTGACAAAAACAACACACAAAATACTAAAAATGACATAAAACGGCAAAATGAAGCTCAAAATAATGAAAACGAGACAAAATAATAATAAGACACAAAATGATAAAAATGAGAGTTCAGTGAGATGATTCCACGCTGGACTCGGCTTCTCTCCAGGCTGTCAGCTAACCACAGCATCCATCACTGTTCTCACATTTATTTCACAGTGAAGTTCTCTTTGACTGCAGAGGAATCCTCTGAACTCTGACTGGCCTTCATGTGTCTTTGGCTTCTTTATTCTTCACTAAATGTGGATTCCTCTCCTCTGACATCTGGGAAAGTCAGGATGAATCTAGAAGCTCCAGAGTGATTTTATTTCAGGCCGAATGGACCAAACCGTGGAACAAGATGCCGAGCTGGAGGCTCAGAAAACATCCCTCACTGTCTGGAGTTCAGGAATAAAACTATTTCTCCAAAATATTTATAATTTCATATTAACATAACTAAACCTTTAAAAGCACAAAAACCTTCCTCTGGGTTTGAAATGCCTCTAATGTTTTTAAAAACACCAGAAAGACGCCATAAATCAGAGCTGGAAACTGTGAAAGGAAGAAAAATGACATTTTCATTGAACTATTCATGTGACGTTCCATCTGAAGTTTCTTTAAAATCATTTAATAAAAATTCTCGTTTTACCTCAGATTCTGCAAAAAATTAAATCTCAGCTGTGACTGAAGCTTAGGGGCAATTGGGTTGACACAAAATGATGACAATGAAACACAAAATGACAAAAAATGAGACACAGAATGACAAAAATGAGACACAAAATGACAAAAATTAGAAAAAAAAATGTGATAAAATGACAAAAACCAGAAACATGACCAAAATGAGACACAAATGACAAAAACAAGATAAAAACCAAGGAAACAAGATAAAACCTAACAAAAACTAAATAAAAAAACAACAAAAAAGAGATAAAAGCCAAAAACTAGATATAAACCAGCAAAAATGAGATATAAACCAACAAAAACTAGATATAAACCAACAAAAATTGGATAAAAACCAACAAAAACTAGATATAAACCAACAAAAATGAGATAAAAACCAGTAAAAACAAGATAAAAACCAGTAAAAACAAGATAAATACCAGCAAAAACTAGATAAAAACCAACAAAAACTAGATAAAAACTAACAAAAACTTGATAAAAACCAGCAAAAATGAGATAAAAACCAACAAAAACTAGATGTAAACCAACAAAATTAGATAAAAACCAGCAAAAACTAGATAAAAACCAACAAAAACTAGATATAAACCAACAAAAACTAGATATAAACCAGTGATGACTGACAGCTTCCACAGCACTAGGAGTGGACAGCATTAGTTCAGAGTTTAACTGGCGCTCTGCGGCCTTTTGTCCGGAGGTTTATGACCTTCACACAAAAGGCCCAACAGTCCTGGACTGTCCTCGTCGGTCACGCTCTCTTTGTGGAACGAAATCAGAACAGAATCCAATCTGGTGACGGCATCAGAAGAAGACTGGAGCTGAACTGGGATGTCTTCATCTGCCTCAGACATGAATAAGCGAACACATAAATAAGCAGCTAGCATGAATTATTCACGTCCTCCCGCTAACCGGCTCTGACAGCAGACTCACATGGGGAAAAGTAATAAAGGTTCAAATAACCTCGGCGGGTCTGCGATCACTTCGCTTTAATCCGAGGATGCTGAGTGTGTTTCTGTGGCAGACGACGGTTTTTCTGAGGCTGAGATTCATATCAAACAGTTTTAGTTCAGTCAGGACGGTTTCCATCACCTCCTCTACCTCCATCCTCATCTGGACACTTACAGTCAGTTACAGCTTTCTAAACAGACTGCAGAGATGGATTCAATATGATTATATAAACTATAAAAGTTCTACTACAGAAGAAACAGCAGGAGAAATAAGTCACCTGGTGGTTTCGAGTGGAATTATCCACATGTATCATTAATCAAATCAACCCCAGGTCTGCTGCTTCCCCTGGTTTATGGTCTCCAAAAATGAGATAAAAACCAACAAAAACGGATAAAAAGCAATAAAAACGAGATAAAAAAGCAGCAAATATTAGATAAAAAGCAACAAAAACGAGAGAAAAACAATAAAAATGAGATAAAAACCAACAAAAATGGATAGAAAGCAACAAAAATGAGATAAAAACCAATAAAAATGAGATAAAAAAGCAACAAAAATTAGATAAAAACAAACAAACACTTATTAAAAACCAATAAAAATTTGATAAAACCAACAAAAACAAGATAAAAAAAACAAAACTTTGACTAAAAAAACAACACAAACTACATAAGAACCAAGAAAAACAAGATAAAATCCAAGAAAAATTAGACAAAAACCAACAAAAATTTGTTTAAAAAAAACTAACAAAAACGACACAAAACCAACAAAAACAAGATAAGAACCAACAAAAATGGCTAAAAATAAAAAAACAAGATAAAAATTAACAACAAATGATAACAATCAACAAAAACAAGTTAAAAGCCAACAAAAATGAGATAAAAAGCAACAAAAATGAGATAAAAATCAACACAAATGAGATAAAAAGCAACAAAAATTCAATAAAAATCAACAAAAATGAGATAAAAAGCAACAAAAATTCAATAAAAATCAACAAAAATGAGATAAAAAGCAACAAAAAACGTGATAAAACCCAACAAAAATGAGATATAAACAACATATAAACCAACAAGGATTCAGGATTCAACACTTGAGAACTTTGTCATACATGCAGCAGAAACACAGCGGTCACTCTGAGTTTCCTTCATTCAACTGGAATAAAAAACCAGATAAAATAAATACATTCTTTGTTCAAATGTTGGCGTCTTGTGTAAAACTGTCACATGAATATCTGCTGTTTGTGACAGAAACAGTTTTTAAAGAGCAGAATCCTAAAGGTGTGACCAGACTGAACTCACCTGTCAGATCCTCAGAACAAACGGCAGCTGGAAGCACATCTGGAGGAACAGCTGTTTCTCCTCCTCAGGTCCTGGAGCGAAGCCAGAGAAGGTCTCAGCCAGACGTCAGGTTCTTTAATTCCTCTGTTCAGATCTGCTTCACCTGCTCCTGGTGGAGGTTTACCGAGTCCTTCTGATGTTCTGCAGCTTCATGTATGATAAATATGATCATATTAGAGCCATTAGTCGTCATATTTTACATTAAAGGCTTTAAAACAAACGACGTCAACAGACAGAAAACGTCTAGAAGGATTCCAGGGGTTTTCTTTTCTGAAAGACGTGATTTTGTTCTTAAATCAGCCGAGAAAACATTTCAGCAAAAACTGCATCTGCCTGTTAAATTTGGTCACCAGTTTGATTCCCAGCAGCTCATTCTCTGCTTTCTGTCTTTAGTTATTGTCGTTCTCCACCGGATCTATACAATAAATGAATAAAAATAATGTTTGTAAAGGAGCAGGGAAATGTTTAGACTTTTTTTATGTCGTTTTTGATCAATTTTGGACGAATTGAAGCTGTTTTGATCTGATTTCACCTCATTTCAGAAACAGTTTGGGCCAGTTTTAGGAATCTTAGAAACATTCTGGTCATTTTGGACCATTTTTGGATAACTGTTGACCAGATTTATGTCATTTTAGACACATTTAGAGTCTAGTTTTGTGTGTTTGCAGTGAACAGTCACACAAGGACATGGTATTGTTTCATCGTTTTTTCTATTTGCATGATTTTGGACATTTTTTAAATTCATTTTGGACAAGTTTTAGTCATTTTGAACAATTTTTACTTATTTTAGACATTTTTAAAATTAATTTTGGACAAGTTTTAGTCATTTTGGACAATTTCTACTTATTTTAGAAAGTTTTTTAATTCATTTTGAACAAGTTTGAGTCATTTTGGACAATTTTTACTTATTTTAGACATTTTTTAAAATTCATTTTGGACAAGTTTTAGTCATTTTGGACAATTTTTACTTATCTTAGAATTTTTTTTAAATTCATTTGGGACAAGTTTTAGTCATTTTGAACAATTTCTACTTATTTTAGACATTTTTTTAAATTCATTTTGGACAAGTTTGAGTCATTTTGGACAATTTTTACTTATTTTAGACATTTTTTAAAATTCATTTTGGACAAGCTTTAGTAATTTTGGACAATTTTTACTTATTTTAGACATTTTTAAAATTCATTTTGGACAAGTTTTAGTCATTTTGGAACCATTTTTACTTATTTTAGACATTTTTTAAAATTCATTTTGGACAAGTTTTAGTCATTTTGGACAATTTCTACTTATTTTATACATTTTTTAAAATTCATTTTGGACAAGTTTTAGTCATTTTGGACAATTTTTACTTATTTTAGACATTTTTTAAATTCATTTTGGACAAGTTTTAGTAATTTTGGACAATTTTTACTTATTTTAGACATTTTTTTTAAATTCATTTCGGACAAGTTTTAGTCATTTTGGACAATTTTTACTTATTTTACAATTTTTTTAATTCATTTTGGACAAGTTTTAGTAATTTTGGACAATTCTAACTTATTTTAGACATTTTTTTAAATTCATTTCAGACAAGTTTTAGTAATTTTGGACAATTTTTACTTATTTTACAATTTTTTAAAATTCATTTTGGACAAGTTTTAGTCATTTTGGACAATTTCTACTTATTTTATACATTTTTTAAAATTCATTTTGGACAAGTTTTAGTCATTTTGGACAATTTTTACTTATTTTAGACATTTTTTAAATTCATTTTGGACAAGTTTTAGTAATTTTGGACAATTTTTACTTATTTTAGACATTTTTTTTAAATTCATTTCGGACAAGTTTTAGTCATTTTGGACAATTTTTACTTATTTTACAATTTTTTTAATTCATTTTGGACAAGTTTTAGTAATTTTGGACAATTCTAACTTATTTTAGACATTTTTTTAAATTCATTTCAGACAAGTTTTAGTAATTTTGGACAATTTTTACTTATTTTACAATTTTTTAAATTCATTTTGGACAAGTTTTAGTGATTTTGGACAATTCTAACTTATTTTAGACATTTTTTAAAATTCATTTCAGACAAGTTTTAGTAATTTTGGACAATTTTTACTTATTTTACAATTTTTTAAAATTCATTTTGGACAAGTTTTAGTCATTTTGCACAATTCTAACTTATTTTAGAATTTTTTAAAAATTCATTTCGGACAACTTTTAGTCATTTTGGACAATTTTTTACTTATTTTAGACATTTTTTATTCATTTTGGACAAATTTTCTTCCTTTTTTTGGTCTGATTTCTCTGTAATCGGCGGAGAAGCAGCTGAAGGATGACTGCTGAGGCCACATCAGCTCCTCTTTACGTCTGCTTTCTATCTGATCACTCATGGCTGCACTTTTATTAAACGTCGAACGACCTCGCCGTTCTCCATCGACAGCCAGGAAACGTAGCCGAACGCCAGCACAAGGTCTGAGCTGCAGGTTTTATTCAGAGCTGCTTGCTTGTTTTTCAACCAAAGATAAAAGAATAAATTCTTCAGGAAATTAACACATGCTTCCAATTCACCCGGTAATAAATAATTATAATTCCACCTCACAAATGAAGTGTTTTATGAGCAGCGGGGAGGTGAGATGAAGCTCCTCCAGGATGGAGATAAAAACCTTCACTGTTTCCTCTGAAGGCCTGAAAGGATTCAGATTCACATGAAAACACCGATTCTAAGAAGGCATACGGTGGAGGAACTGGAGAGGATTTTTAGATTAAACACGCCTGCAGAACGTGATTATTTTTAAAGTAAGATCCAGGATAGATTTATATTAAAGAAAAAATCCTCATGGCGAAATTTAGAGAAACAAAACTTCATTAATTAAAATAACTGTTTATTTAATTTACAGGCATTTTGTCATTTATTGTTTTGTTTTTGTCATTTTATGTCTCGTTTTTGTTGTTTTGTTTCATTTCTGTCATTTTATGTCTTGTTTTCATTGTTTTATGTCTTGTTTTTGTCATTTTATGTCTTGTTTTCATTGTTTTGTGTCTTGTTTTTGTCTTTTTATGTCTTCTTTTTGTTGTTTTGTTTCATTACTGTCATTTTATGTCTTGTTTTCATTGTTTTATGTCTTGTTTTTGTCATTTTATGTCTTGTTTTCATTGTTTTGTGTCTTGTTTTTGTCATTTTATGTCTCGTTTTTGTTGTTTTGTTTCATTTCTGTCATTTTATGTCTTGTTTTCATTGTTTTATGTCTTGTTTTTGTCATTTTATGTCTTGTTTTCATTGTTTTATGTCTTGTTTTTGTCATTTTATGTCTTCTTTTTGTTGTTTTGTTTCATTTCCGTCATTTTTTGTCTTGTTTTTGTCATTTTACATCTTGTTTTTGTAGTTTACTGTCCAGTTTTTGTCGTTTCCATCATCAAACAATTTTCCTAAAGAATGGGCAGAGCAAAACTATGTACTCTCTTCAATTTTTCATATTTTCAAAATCTCCCTAAATGACAAATAAATGCCTAAATAACTCAAAGTGACTCAACAAAATTATCAAAATATTTTTTAAAAACTGTCCAAAATGACAAAAAAGTCACTCAAATTCTGTCCAAAATTACAAAAAATGTCCAAAATAGATCAAATTTGCCCCAAAATTATTAAAAACATTTCCCAAATCATGCAAATAATACGAATACAAATAATTCCTACTATTTAAAAGAAAATTTTAACAGTTTGAAGACATTTTAAAGTCATTTTGGACCCATTTTTAGTCATTTTTTTAAAAGTCTTTTTCAGTCATCCTAGACAGTTAACTCATTTTGGACAGTTGAGGTGTATTTTTTAAACAAATTCTGGACATATTTGAGTAATTCCTATTCATTTTGCACATATTTCAGGTTATTTTTGAAGCATGCTGATGTGTCTGCAGTAAAGACTTCATCTGAGCAGAAACTGGTTATTTATAAAACCAGATTTAATATAGATTAACCTAAAAGTGAAAAATCCTCATGGCAAAATTGAGAAAAACACGGCACTTCATTAAAATCTCTGTTTAACTTATCAATGTTCAATGACTCCAGATTAAAAATAACAAATTATACTAAATTCCATAGAAACACAGTGTTTTTATGGATCTCTTTATGACCACAGATGACGTTTTACTGCAGCTAATAACTGAGCAATAATAAACTGATCAGAAAATGTGAATTTAATGCAACAGAAAACATATTTTGGAGGGGAACTTATGTGAGGTGTTCAGGTCCCATAATCAGATTCAAATAAATGAAATGTACTTTTCATAAACAAATGTTTTAATGATTTATTGACCTTTCGTAGATGTGATTTAGCTTCAGATTAGTGTCCTTGAATGCTGTAGAAATGAACTTATTATGGAAGAACCAGATGTTGGGGGCTGAATTCTAGATTAATGAGTGAGTTTTAGCTCCTGGTGCTTGTCAGACTGTAGCTGCAGACGAGCTGCGAGAGAAAAGAGGAATATTAGGAGATGAGAGGCGGACAGCGAGGCTTTGTTTGCTTTCATTGTTCGTGGGCGTCTCAGCTTCCTAACCCAGCCGAGCCGAGCTGCCAGCACCGTTCTGGAGGCAGAGGCTAAGTAAGCCGCCGCCGCTGCCAGCAGATAGTTGGCAGCCGAAAGACACCACCTGCTGCTGCTGGATCCACCCGGCACAACATCTGGACCACGGAGACCACAGAGTCCCCAGAGGCCTGGAGACGAGTCAGGAGACGAGTCAGCAGCCATCATCCAGCATCCATCCATCTAACATCCAACAACCAACATCCATCCAACATCCATCCATCCATCTGTCCATTTTGTGTTATCTAAGCTAACATGGCAGGTGACGTTATCTAAACTGACACTGACTTATCTAGACTGACCTGATGGCTACTACAGTCTTGTTCTGGCTAACTTAGAGGCTAAAGTCACCTTGTTTAGGACAAAATAGCAGCTAACATTATCATCTTTGGGTAAATGATAGAGATGACACTAACTTATCTAGACCTACCTGATGGTTACTATAATCTTGTTGTAGCTAATTTAGAGGCTAAAGTCACCTTGACCAACATGGCAGATAGCATTACTTTGTTTAAAGTTACTTGCCTGATGGCTAATGCAATCATGTTCAGCTTAGCATAGCACCTAAAGTTGTCTTGTTGAGGCTAACACAGTAGCTGTCAGCTCCAGTTATTCTTCATAGGCTAATAGCAAAGCTAACATTATCTTGTTTAGGCTAACATGGCAGCTGGCATCATCTTGTCTTGCACAGACTAAAATGGCAGACAATATAATCTTCTTTATGCTAACATGTCAGATAAGATTGTTTTGGTTGTGCTATTGTACCAGCTAGCAGTATCTTGTTAATGGCACCATGACAAATAGCGCTACTTTGTTTGGGCTAATATATAGGCTAAAAATATTTCATTTAACCTAACATGACAGCTGATGATTTGTTGTTTAGGCTAATATAACAGCTAAAGTTATCTTACTTAGGCTAACACTGTTGCTGTCAGCTACAGTTATTTTTATAGGCTAATAGCAAAGCTAATATTGTCTTGTTTAAGCTAAGATGGCAGCTAACGCCATCTTATCATGTATAGACTGAAATGGCAGACGACACTATCTTCTCTATGCTAACATGTCAGAAAGTGTTATTTTGTTTACGCTAATGGACCAGCTAGCAGTACCTTCTTTATGGTAACTTGATGAATAGTGCTACTTTGTTTGTGCTAACATACAGGCTAAAGTCACTTTGTTGAGATTAACATGGCAGGAGATGATTTGTTGTTTTGGCTAACCTAGAAGCTAAAGTTAATTTGTTGAGGCTAACAGTGCAGGTGTCAGTTAAAGTTATCCTTTTAAGGTCCATAGAGTAGCTGACATTGTCTTGTCTAGACTAACATGGCAGCTAACATCCTCTTATCTTATTTAGGCTTACATCTTGTCTTGACGAAAATGGCAGACAAGCTGACATGTCAGATAGCGTTGTTTTGTTTGTGCTAATGTACCGACTAGCAGTATCTTGTTTGACGAATAGTGCTGCCTTGTTTGTGCTAACATACGGGCTAAAGTTATTTTGTTGAGGCTAACAAGGCAGCTGATGATTTGATGTTTAGGCCAACACAGCAGCTAATGTTAGCTTGTTGAGGCTAACACAGTAGCTGTCGGCTACAGTTATCCTTTATAGGCTAATAGGGTAGCTAACTGTCTTGTTTAGGCTGACATACCATCTAAAGTTAGCTTATTTAGGCTAACACAGTAGTTGTCAGCTACAGTTATCCTTTATAGGCTAAAAGAGTAGCTAACGTTGTCTTGTCTGGGCTAACATACCTACTAATATGAGCTTGTTAATGCTAACATAGCTACAGCTCTAAACATGAGCTGGGTTTATCAAAATAATATTAAAAAACTGTGTGTAAATTCCACTGAAATACATTGATTAATTAATTTACTTTAATTACCAAATTTATTGGTATAATTCTGTGTATTTTCAGTTCTGTTAGTACAAACAGAAAAATTAAATGGATCATTTGCACACATAGTGTAGCTCCAACCATCCTCCTGTCGTACTGATTCCTGCTGATTTAAATGTGGCCCAGAGGACGACACGACGGTCTGTTAAATTAATAAATAATCAGTCGCATGACTCCATCCAAGCGCTTCATTATGAGATAAAAATATAATCTTCCAGGTAAAAAGCTGCTCTTCATAGAATCACCAAACGTTAATCAGCGACTGAAAACTGGAAACCGTCTGCAGCTAAAAGCCATTTTCATATTCAAGAGTTTTTATTCATCTCATGCTCTTACAGAATGTGCAGTAAAATGTGAAGCGACTGCTCTCAGGGCTGAGCAATAAAACGTTAAAAAACAATCGAAAAATAGAAAAAAGTCATAAATAATGAGAGATCTTTAACTGCAGTGTTTACATACGTAGCCCAAACGTGTGCTTTACGCGTGTTTGTGGTGATATAAATGTAGGTTTCTTTATTACTCTGCCAAAGAATACACTGAAAATATGACTCGTTTTTGTCGCTTTCTACCTCATTCTTGTCTTTTTCTGTCTCTCCAAAATGACAAAAAAAGTCTAAAATAACCCAAAATGACTCAAAAAGTGACCAAAATATTTCAAAGACTCTCCAAAATGATAAAAAAAATTACTCGAATTTATCCAAAACCACTTACATGCTGTCCAAAATTACCAAAAAATTCCAAAATAAATCAAATTTGTCCAAAACTTTTCAAATTTATCCTAAATGATACGATCTTATATACAACACTATACACATTTAAATGCAAAAAAAAAAAGGAAAAAGTAACTAAGATTTCTGTATCATTGTGACATAGCAGCACGGCGTCACTGCAATCATGATAAAGTTGATTAATTTCTCGTCATTTAGCACATATTTCAGGTCATTTTCGTTAACGTTTAGAGAACATTCTTTTTTATGAGGTCAAATTTGAGTCATTCTGGACGTATTTTTACGGTTTTTAGTCATTTTTGGAACCCTTGTAAGCCATCCCAGATGCTTAGCTCATTTTGGACAGATTGTGAACAGGAAAAGAGGATTGTTTGAGCATGTTCTGGACAAATGTCTAATAATTTTGGACAAATATGGAGATTTGACAAAGATTTCTGTATAATTTCCAGATAGTTGCACAGCTAATAAGCAGAAAAGGTTCTCCTTCATTTCTAAGCTGAGTTTGGAGCTTTTATTTGCTCCGTTCAGGATTTTAATCTACTCTGCCGTCGCTGTAATCTGTCAGAACTCCAAACAGTGATAGAGTCTCGTGTGAATTCAGATTTTCACACGTGTGGAGAGTCGATCGGCGCCTCGGGGAGAAACAGGAAGAAACCAGCAAAGCAGAAAAAGCTATCTGGACATCTGCCAGACGGATTTTGATATTCTTTACTGCATAAAGCATTTTATTTACGGCTTCTCATCCGACCGGCTTCAGTGAACGGAGCATCATCTATCCGTCTCTCTGCAGGGCTGACCTCGGCTTAGACTAATAACTGGAGCTGATGATGGAGATCTATAGAAGACGACATAAGAGCAGCGTCTGGCAGCGATAATGCAGAGAAATCTTTAAAGACTTGAGTTTCTACCAACACTTGAGTCATTTAAATGCAGTTCATTGAAGAGGAGAAGCTGCTTCCTTTAACTTTGCTCTTTGTTCTGTATGGTGTCATTAGATTGATGCTCACGGCTGATTTAGACGTTTTGCTTTTCCACTGCAGCAGTATTTCAGCCTGAAGGTTCTTGGCTGCTTGTTGAGGGAACTGAAGAGTCTTGTGTTGATCTGAGGAGTCCTGCTGCCACCTTGGATCTTCTGTTTGGCTCCTGTGCTGCTTTAATCAGGCAGCTGTCTGGATTTACTGGATGAAGCTGGACCCAGCAGTGGTTCTGATGGTGCCATCAGCGACTGAGGTTTGAAGTTGGACAGACTGAGGAGGACACTGCAGGATTGTTGGACATGGCGCTTGGATCTTTCTTCCTCCGTCTTGTCCTGGCAGCGTTCGGCCTCATCCCGCTGCTCTTCCCTTCCTCCCTGGTGCTTTGGGAAGATTCCCAGTCCGGTTTCCTGCTGACCACAGCTCCCAGTAGGACTCCACCTGTTAGCGCCTCCATCTCCTGAGTCACACATTAAACCATAAACTCTCACAAACCGCAGCAATCGGACAGAATATACTTTAATCCTCCTCCTCCAGCAGCAGCTGAGGTTTCTGCTAACAGGAAGCGTCTCTTTTTCCTCTCAGATATCAGAGCGACGCCGGCTGACGATCGAAGCGCTCCGCGAAATTAAGACGGCGGTTTGGTGATGGATGGAGAGCGATGAGTGGGAGGACGGAGGGAGAGATGCTGTAGGAGGGAAAACAGCGAGCCGGAGGTCGGGGGTCGACTCATCCCACCGCTCACACGTTCTCCCGATAGGAACCGAAGCTCGGAGGTAACGTCTGAACAAACCGCATTCATCTGCTGCTTCATGATTCAGGAGGAAAAGAGGAAAACATCTCAGCTCCATGGACGTCTTGTGTTTATGCAGCAAAAATGAAAACCTTTAATTCTTCTGAAAACACGGAAAAAGAGAAGAAAAGTCTGGAGAGGAAACATGGAGATAGAAAAACATTTAGAGGATGAGGAGCTAAAAAGACCACAGAGAGACACGAAGCAGCAGAAAGAGACAGAAAACAACAAAACTGAGGCAACAAATTAGAAGCAACCCAAAAAATTTAGAGAAAAGAGACGATACTGTGCATGAAACGCAGTTAGCTCAGAACTCGCATAAAATGGTTAAAAATGTGTCCATAAATATTGTAAAATTCTCCAAAATGACATGGAGATTTTTGTTTTCAAAGTAACTGAAAATGTAACCAAAATGACAAACTCCTTCAAAATGACTCCTCTATCATTGAAAAAAGCTTTCAAAGTGATCAACTTCTCCAAAATGATTGAAATGATATTATCAGAATGACTCAAAAACTGTCCAGATTTACATCAACTCGTTCAAACATGTTTGAAAAAAATGTCCAACATGAAATGTGTCTAAAATGACACGAACTCTTCTAAAAAGAATAAAAAATCATCCAAAATGCAGCCATGATAACAAACGTGTGAAAAAAAGATTCATATTTGTCCAAAATATTTCAAAATCTATCAAAAATTATTGCAAAAATGATTATAAATGACTGGAAACCTGTTCAAAATGACATAGAATTACCAGAATGGTCCTGAGAGTAAAACCAAAGCGACTGGATGAATAAAATAAATGCAGCACAGCTCAGAAACAGAGAACAGAGGATCTAGTTGTTGGAGATCCATTCAGCATGGTGAAACATCTTTCTACTGATGATAGCAGAGAGGAAAAGTCTGGAGAGGAAACATGGAGATATTTATTGTGGAAGTGACTGAAAATGGATCCGAAATGACTAAAAATTGTCCAGCATGAGAGAAGTTTTCCCTAAATGTGCCTAAAATGACATGAACCCTTCTAAAAATTATAATAAATCATCTAAATGTCCCAAAATACTAATATTTTGTCCAAAATGGCTCAAAATCTGTCAGTGAACTCACATTCATCTGCTGTTTGATGAGAGGATTGGGGAGGAAAAGAGGAAAACATCTGCGCTCGATGGACGTCTTGTGTTCATGCAGCAATAATAAAATCTTTAATTCTTCTGAAAACATTCTGAGAACTAAAGGAAACATAAAACCAGCAGCAGATCCATGACAGAAGGGAAAGAATTCGTGTTTCATCTGCTGTCACAGTTTGCAGATTTTCCATCATCAGACGTGGACATGAAACACGGAAGCTTCTCACAGATCAAGACTGAGAATAAATCATCATCCACTGACTCCGGCTTTTAGCTTTTCTTAGAATTAAACTACGCTCAGAGAAGAGCTCCTTTATGCTTTATTTCTCTGCATTATTTGACACCTTCTGATTCTATTTATATGTTTATCAAAGCACCTCTTGTCTCTCTTTGTTCCTTTTATTTAAAATAGTTTCTGATGAATTATCCTGAAGATGGGACAGCTGTTTAAAGGGGTGACGTTCATTCCACCGTGTGAAGATTCGAGCAGTGGTGGATATTCCATGGGGGGATGGGGGTGGGGGGCAGTGGTCCCCCCTGTGATCTGATTGGCCACCCCGTGTGCCCCCCCAAAATTTTCGTTGGAAATTCACATTACTGATAATCCGATTTCTGACGCTCCGGAACGCAACTTCGTTGTCCGACTGCACCTGAATGCACCAATGACGTGAGTTTGATCTTTTGAATTTATTTCATTTGGATTTGAAGAAGCTTTGAAGACGTTTCCTGATGCCGTTGGAGAAGACGAGTAGCTTTGTACCTTTGCGGTAAGAAGACTGTGGCCGTTTCTCAGTACGTAACTGTCCATACCTGGTTCTCAGGTACTCGTGAAACGTCATCATGGAGACTGCATCGGACCAGACTAGTGAGTATAGATATGAATCAGTAGATAGGACTGTAGATATGAATTGGTAGATAGGACCACAGATATGAATAAGTATTTACAACATGCCTTTTTGAGTTGCGTGCTACGAGGCTAAGCTAGTGGGGGCAAAGTTTCAGAGCATTCCGTGGATGTAGATGACGTGAAAACGGAAACAAGTATGACGTCTCGTTGTGCTGCATACAATTACACACCACGTCGTACGATTGAGACAAGGAAACTTGGAATGACTTTTCATAGGTAAGAATAGTTTTTGGGTCTTTTTTCATTTTTAAATCTTGTTGAGAGCTTCCAGTCTATGAGAGCTAGCTAGTTAGCCACTAGCAAAACACTAAGATGAGCTAGCAGCCTGAAAACCAAACACCAGACGATTAATAGCAGCTGTAGTACAGCTGTACAAGCAGTAGTAGTAATACTAAAAGTACAAGCAGCAGCAGTAGTATAAGTAGCTGTTAGAGTTGTAGAAGTAGTATCAGCATGTGTACTAGTATTACAAGTTGTAGTAGCAGTGACAGTATCAGCAGCAGTAGATGGTGTTATGGAAGTTTAGTTCTGCTACGTCAAAGATTTCAGGAATAAAATAACTAAATGAGTCTTTATGCCTCCAACTTCACTTTACAATAATGAAATAATCACAGATAATAAAAGTATAAACAGCAGAGAAAACCTGAGAGAATAAATTCCTGAAAAGTCTATGAAGGAAAAGCAGATTTTTGTCCTGAAAGATCAGAATCAGTTCCAACATCTGCATCTGACAGCATCAAGTCAACCAGAGTGAAAAGAAAAAAGAAAATGACTTCTTTCTGATCACATCTGTTCCTCTGCTCACATTCTTCACCTTTATAGTCCACTTTTAAAAGTTCAGCAGACAGGTGCTCTGCTTTGGAGTGAGACGATGTCGTCAGTGATGTGGAGACTGAAGTTTCTGTTTCACCCACAGCGAGCTTTAGGACACCCGGGTCAGACTGATGTTTGAAATACTGACCGACAGCTCAGATTTAACTGTCTGTAGTTCTGTTTTGATGGATGTTAAATTTTCACTCAAAGCCACCAGGAGCTGGGTCTTTGAAATAACCGCCGTCTGGTTACAGAGTGAAAGTAGCAGTTCCTCCTTAAGGTCAGAGATTGCAGCATCTGAGGGCCTCTTCAAAAGAAGACGTAGTTGATGAAGATGTTCTGGAGCAGAAAGACCACGACCAAGCAGCCTGGAGGTCTTAGACAGCGTCTCCCTCAGGTGGGTGTCAACGGTGTTCACGGTCAGTCTGTGGTAATCCTGTCAAAAAACAAAACAGAAAAAAATCCAGATTATAAATCAACATGTAACCAAAGCACTCTGTGTATAACGCCGTAGTATAGGATGTAGTTCGGATGTTGGCTAAAACTGTCATGTATGATATGTGGTTCAAAAAAATGTCATAGTGCAGTATATTGTCAAAATAGTATGTTATTGAAAACCCACAAACACCCCTCTATACTGGAACACACTTAGTACAGTCCGGTTCCCCCTTCTATAAATCTGCTTAGAATCTTCCACTTCCTGTTTGTCTAAGTGGCCTTCTACCTGGACAGGTTTTGTTGGAGCTCATCAACAAACATTTTGGGTAAGTCCACTTTAATCTGGATGGATGACACTGAATTAGAGTCTGTTTTAATGAGACTGAGTTCAGATGTGCAGCTCTGTCATTAAATAGGAAATTATTTCTCAGAATTCACAGAGAAAAGTCTGAAATGTTTGCTAGGTTAGCGTCCCACATGTTCTGTGGCTCAGCTAAAGCTAACTCTCTCCAACTTCTGGATCTCTGGAGTTGCTTGTTGTTCAAATATCTTCTAGAGGTGCTGAAGCTCAGAAAGTCTGAGATGTTTGTTCAGAATCAGCTCATTCTCAGTCTGATCTGAAGTGTCCTCTTTAGTTTGAACTTTCCCTAAACTTAGGAGTTAATGACAGAGCAGCACATCCAGACTCAGTCTCATTTATGTAGAGATTAAACTTCAGTGTCATTCATTGATGTTAAAGTGCAGTTTTTCACATGTTTGTTGCTCATGTTCCAGTCCAGGTGGAAGACGATGTGAAGAGAAGCTCCAGAGCTCTGCGACTATTATTGTAAACGTAATAACAGACTGACACTCACAACATTGCAAATATATCACGGTGACTACAAATACACACTTCAACGACATCCTCAGCGTCTCTACTCCCTTAACTTGCCACTCAGAGAGTTACGAGCGAACTGGCAGACGGTGAAAAGAGGCTAGCATATGAAGCTGTTATCGCTTATCTGTTAGCACTTATCTGATCTCCTGGAGGCGATGGAAGGGCGCACTCTGAGATGTGTCTGGAGAAAGTCTTAAGAATACAGAATGTGTCTGACCAAAATCCTCTAAAGACTCACTAAAGCCAAGATAAAGACACAACGCAACTTGTTTTAATTATTCAGCTGAAGACTCACATTTGTTGGACAATTTAGAGTCATTTTTGACAAGTTTTGGGTCATTTTGATGATTTTTTCCCCATTTTGGACTCATTTTAGGTATTTTAATCAATTCTCAGTCTATCTGGACAAACTTCAAGTCTAAATATCCAAAAACTGGAACCTTGTCTGGTCAAACTTTAACCCATCAGATTCTACTGATGTTAGAGCCTCTAAAGTTGGTGAAATGTCGACCAAAGACTGGATTTTAGTAGAAATATGGATCCATCCACATAAATACACTTACAGGAACTTCATGGAGACACAGCACCACCAAATTTTCCAAACATAGTGTCCAGTTTTTGACAATTTTGACAATTTGTCTTTCTTTGGAGAAAGTTTAGGTCATTTTGGACAATCTTTATCCAATTTTGGGCAATTTCTGTGTAATTTTGGACACATTTTAAGATATTTTGGTCAATTTTGAGTCATTCTGAACAAATTTCAAGTCCAAATATCTGTTAATGTAGAAAATGTGCAGCGTTAAAGCAGGGTGGAAGGATTTATTCATATTACAGTACAGATGCGGAGAGTTTAGTGTAGGAAACAAGTCCAGTTTGCTCCTCTGATTCCAGTAGAACTTGTCTGTACTGGGAGGATGAACTGGTTCATGGAGGTGCAGCTTTAGTGAACTGGAAGTTTATTCGCTTGAGAATATCAGTTTAAAGTTCAAACTGCCTCCAGCAAACCAAAAAGATGTAGGAGGTTTATCCAGAACAGTATTTATTTCAGCTGCAGCTCAAATAATCCTTCATTTATTGCAATCATTCAGGAAGGAAAAGCACCCAATGCTGTAAATGTAGAGGAGTAAAAGTAGAGCGTTGAATAAAAGTAAATGGGTCATTCCAGAATTAGAGGACGTGTTTAAAAAAAATCAACCTTCTCTTTTCCAGTTTTCTGCTCCATATTGATCAGTAATAGTACTGATTGGCTGAGCTTCCACATCAATGGTAGCATTTTTATTCCATGTTTTCTGTGTTGTTGCTAATCCTACTCTAATCCATGCTAATGTGATCTTTCTCTCAGCAGTAGAAGCTAGATATTTAGCTAGCTGTTACTGCTGACCACTGATGGAAAACAGTCCAAAGAATGAGTCTGATCCTGATAATGAGGTAGAGAGAGACATTCAATCAAGGCTGACAATGGGATGGAAATATGAAAAATAGAAGAGAGGACATAGCTTTGATCCACCCATTCTTTAGGAACACTGTTGGACGATGGAAACGCCAAAAATATGACACAAAATGACAAAAACGAGACACAGAAAGACAAAAATGAGACACAAAATGACAAAAACAAGACAGAAAAGACAAAAATGAAATAGAAAACGACAGAAACAAGACACAAAAAGGCAAAAACGAGACACAAAACAACAGAAACGAGACAGAAAAGACAAAAAACAAGAGACAAAATGACTAAAAATAACATAAGACAAAAATAAGAGAAAATGACAAAAACATTATCAACAGGTTATACTGACATACTGTGGGACACGTTCCATGTATAATAATTATTATTTAAAATCTTATGTTAATTAAAGAAAATGTTCACACTATTACAAGAGAAATCAATGATAAAAAACAACCAAAAAAAAGATTTAAATTTGGGGACAAGAGAAAAATGGCATTTTAGCAGAAACTCCAGACTTATTTGGTATTTTAAAATATCTTCAAACATTCTTTTCTCCTAGTTTTTTTTAGATTTGGTCTCAAGACAAGAACATTTACACAACTACTGCATGTTTTAGGATGTTATTTGTAAATTATTGGGTGTAAAATGTCCTCCAGTTCTGCAATAGACTTCAGAATTTAATTGAGTTTATGCTTGATTCTGTCTATCACAGAAATTGGAAAATAAATGAACTAATCTGATCATATTTTCTTTAAACTTTGTTGGATCAGCGTCACCACCATTAGATCAGCGAGTTTGGCTTCATGAGGAGTGTAAAAGGTGAAAAACCACTGAAATAACACCAGAAAGTGGAGTTTTTCATGAATATTTTCTCTCCGTTTGAACTGTCGTCTGCTTATTTAGCCGTTCTGAAGGATTTCTGGATCTCAGATTGTTTGATTTCCTGGCGGCTGCTTTGATTAATTGATTCCAGCTCAGTAATGAGTGATTAAAGCGTGGGAGGGACGTGACTGACAGATGAGAACATGTTTGTTTGTTTATGAGTCACAGATCTTCAGCTGATTTACTGCTGTCACAGAATCATCTGAACGTCTTCATACATCATTATTCACCCCCAGAGGAGATAGAATCAACGAAGTCCTCACGAGACGCAAAACAACAACGAGACCAGGATGAAAATAGACCTGGTGAAGCTCTGAAGAAGAAGAACTTCCTGTTAAATGTCTGGATCTGTTCCGAGGAGACTCAGTGACATGAAGCTGGTTTAAAGTGAGATCAACATGATGAAGCATCTCCCTACAGCTGATGAGCAGATTAGAGAGGAAAAATCTGGAGAGGCTGAAACACAGAGACAGAAAAACATCTGCAGGATGAGGATATTGTAGGAGCTTCAGGAGAAACCAACTGGACGTTGGGGGTATTATGTCTCAAGTTCCTGTAAGTGTATATCTATCCACGTTTCTACTAAAATCCAGTCTTTGGTCGACATTTCCCCCACTGTGGAGGCTCTAACATCAGAAGAATCTGACTGTGTTAAAGTTTGACCAGACAGGGTTCCAGTTTTTAGAGTTTAAAATTTCTCATAATTAAACCAAAATATTTCATAATTGTCATAAATGACTTGAAATGCGTCTAAAATGGCTTAAAATTCTTCACAATAACTCCAATTCTCTTTAACAGTGGTTTTAAAATGTCCAAAATCACTCAAAAAATTGTTTAAAATTGTCAAAATGTGCAATGATGAATTAACAGCCACTGAAACCAGAAAAAAGTGCAAAATTTTCAAATCAGGCTGGTTTTTTGTCTCCATAAAGTTCCTGTAAGTGTATATCTATCCACATTGCTACTAAAATACAGTCTTTGGCCAACATTTCACCAACTTTTGGGACTCTAACATCAGAAGAATGTGATCAAAGTACCATCAAAGTTCGAACCTTTTGCATTCATTTCATTTTCAAGGACTAATAATTTCTCTGATCATTCTCTCTCAGCTCTCGCCAATTTTCATGTCTGAAGAAGTTTAATTTATGGAGATATTGAACCCTTATAATGGTTTTTGCAGCTAAGACGATGACGATTTAGGGTGAAAATAGTCAAATTCTCAGGTCTAAAAATACACGAAAGTCTTTAAATCCTGCCCAGATATTTCACTGAATGTCAGTATCTGATGTATTTCCGGCCATGCATGGACACCATGTACATGCACGGGACATTGTTATGCATTTTATGTATTTATGAATAAACGGGCGGCTAACTGAGGAGGAAAGTTAAAAATGTAGAAAAATATTCAGTCACAGCTCAGCCTGCAGTCTCAGCAGAAAATGAATTATTGATGATGAGGTGGATCAATAATGCATCATCAATAGAAACCAGGAGTCCTTCCTGAGGCACACACACACACGCACACACACACACACACACACACACACACACACACACACACACACACACACACACACACACACACACACACACACACACACACACACACACACACACACACAGAGTCAGTTTTCCATTAAATCCAGAAGGTCAGTGGTCCTCTCAGGTCCAGGTGTAGTTCTTCTTCCTCTGATGAAGCTCCTCCTCCTCCCTGAGCTTCAAGATGTTGTTTTTTTTTTTTTTTTTTTTTGTGATTCTGATGACAAACAGTCCTGGATTTCAGAACAATATCTGTTTATACTACTTTAGTATTGAGCTAAGATTAAATTATGCTTCATCTGTGCTCCATAAATAAACCATTACATCAGGAATCATAGTATATTTTGTCTAAAATATTTTATGTAATTTCATTGGCTTGTGCTTAAATTAAGATCAAATTCATTTGATTGATGTAATTTCATATAACGTGGGATGAATTTTAGACTGGAAGAACATATTCTGTTCTATTTTAAGCCCCAGGATATAAAGTGGCCCAGGCCAGAGTATACCTGGACAGACTTTGACAAGGAAGTTCGCTCAGAATTGACTCAACAACTCGTCCGCCAAAGAGAACTCGGTGGAGCTGTTACTATTTGGTAGTCCAGAAACCCCCAAGGTCTATCACAGACGGAGTCAAGGAAAACAACGCCTCTGAAAGCTTCAACAACTTCTTCAACTTCTTCAACATCTTTCCCATCTTGAACACCTTCACCACCCTCAGCATCTTCAACACCTTCAATATCTTTTACACCTTCGACATCTTCAATGTGTTGACATCTTCAGAATCTTCAACATCTTTAACACCCTCAGCATCTTCAACATCTTCAACATCTTCGACATCTTTAACATCTTTCCCATCTTGAACACCTTCAACACCCTCAGTATCATCAACATCTTCAGCATCTTCAACATCTTCAACATCTTCCACCCCCTCAGCATCTTCAACATCTTTTACATCTTCAGCATCTTCATCATCTTCATCATCTTCAACATCTTCAACACCTTCGTCATCTTCATCATCTTCATCATCTTCAACATCTTCAACACCTTCATCATCTTCATCATCTTCATCATCTTCAACATCTTCAGCATCTTCATCATCTTCATCATCTTCAGCATCTTCAACACCTTCATCATCTTCAGCATCTTCAGCATCTTCATCATCATCAACATCTTCAGCATCTTCAACATCTTCAACATCTTCCACCCCCTCAGCATCTTCAACATCTTTTACATCTTCAACATCTTCAACATCTTCAGCATCTTCATCATCTTCAGCATCTTCATCATCTTCAACACCTTCATCATCTTCAACACCTTCATCATCTTCAACACCTTCATCATCTTCAACACCTTCATCTTCAACATCTTCAGCATCTTCATCATCTTCAACACCTTCATCATCTTCATCATCTTCAACATCTTTAACACCCTCAGCATCTTCAACATCTTTAACACCCTCAGCATCTTCCACATCTCCACTCTGCCTCAAAAGAAACTACTGCAGCTTGTGATCCACATTTCACTGTTTTTTTTTAATGTCTTTAGTTCCTGAATCCATTTAAGATCAACCAATTATCTAAAGTATAACCAGATATACTTCATTTAGCAAGATACACCTGGAATAAGACCTGGTATTAAATCCCGGTAATAAATCCCAGTAATCAGCCGGTATCTTCCAGAAGATGTCAGTCAGATGTTCAGCATGTGAGACGTCGTCTGACAGCCAGCTGTTTGAGTCTGAAGCCTCTCTGATCCGTCTCTGACATCTCTGAGTCTCTGCTGTCACAACATCCTGAAGCTTCCATCAGACCTGGAGAAGGCGAGATGACAGAAGCTCCAGGAGATGTTGGACGGTGTCAGAAAATCTGCTGCTCGCTGGAGGAAAACCTGGAGAATAACCTGCATCTGGAGGTTACAGCCGAGAAGAACATGAAGCTCTGATTTCTCTCAGCAGAAAAAAAAAGGTTTTATGGAGTATTTAAAAGTTTTCACAGCAAACAGATTCACATCCAGAACAGAGCTGCAGGTTTCAGCTGTTCTGATGATCAGGAAATCACTTTTAGTCATTTTTTAAAGGTCTAACAGAACTGATTTGATTGATTTTGTTTGTTTATGTCTCTCCTCAAAAATAGTTTTATTTATTGATTTTCTTATTTACTCAATCATTTACATAATGTGTTGATTCATTGCACTGTTGATTAATTCCTATTAATTTTTTAATAAATTTTGAGTTCTATTTTTCCCTTTCCCCAATCCTTCTATATTCTAATAATATTTTCTGTTTATTTATTGTTTTAAATTTGTGTTATTTGGGATATTTAGGATGTATTTATTTGCTTGATGTTGTTTGTTTTGTTTTATTATATTTTATTCCTTTCATCGGTAAAAAGTTTTGTTTCATTTGTGTGTAAAGTTTTAATAAGTTTTTTATATGTTCAATCTGATTGACACGTTCATTTTCCAACTTAGAAAAAATAAATCATGTTTCAGAAATGTTCTACATGTTCTAAAAAACTGATTTATTTAAAAAAAAACTATCAGTTTTTATGCTCCTTCTTTTAGTTTGAAATAAAAACATAAATGTATATTTTAAAAACAAACAAATCTGTAGAACATTTTATTTAATTTGTATGAAAAGTTTTACATCAATAAAGTCTGGTTGATAACTTTTCTTTTTCCAGCTTAGAAAAATAAGTCAGTTTTTGTGTTCTACACGTAAGAAAAACAGATTTATTTTTGCAATAAGAGTCAATTTATATGCTTTTTTAATTATAATAAAAGCATAACTAACCAACTAAATACACGCAGAAAACAGGATAAAAGCGACCAAAATCAATTTGTAAAACATTTCTAAATGATTTTTTTGTTATTTTTGATCTTTCTAATAAGAAGCTTTTTGTTTTTCTTAAGCCTGGATTGTAAAAACATGCTCTGTGTTTCCCTGAGAACAGATTTAACTGCATGTTTTTTGGAGTTTATGTTAAATGAGAAGTAAAATGTGGTCAGAATGTGCAGCAGAGTTACTCGGCCTTCAGTACAGGTTGTGAAATAGATTTTCTTCTTGTTTATGCTGCAATAGAAGCACATCCAACAGAGAAAGTAGTTTGTTTGCAGAGTTTTTGTTTTTTTGTTTGTTTGTTTGGTTTTGGGGTGAAACCGAAGCTAGGCCAATAATAAATAATAAATAATGGTGTTAAACGATAGCATCGGGATGTTAATGTGGAAGGACGAGGCTGAGGAGGACCAGAGGAGGTCACGGTGTCGGATCCTGGAGAACCCGGCTGACATGTGGAGCCCGGGGCTGCTCAACACTCAGATGATCCCCGAGGTTCTGAATAACGCAACACAGGATGACGACTGCTGGCAGGAGGACCACCGGGACGCAGGAACAACAAGGAACCGCTGCAGGGAAGGAAAACTTCCTGATGTCTTCTTCATCAGAAAAAAAAAGTTTGGTCCAAAAAAACAAACAAACAACAAAAATATATCAACAAGAAGAGGCCTGATGAAGCTCAGATAACGGACACTTGGTTCATTCTCCAAAACTAATGTGAAACATCCATGAGGAGGAGGAGGAGGAAAACAAGAAGAAGAAGAAGAAGGATAACAAGAGGAAGAACAAGGAGAAGAGGGAGATGAAGGAAAAGAAGGAAGAGGAGGAGGAAAAGTAGAAGGAGAAAACGAAGTAGGAGGAAAACAAGAGGAAGAAGAAGCAGGAGATGAAGGAGAAGAAGGAGGAGGCGAAGAAGGAGGTGGAAGAAAACAAGAGGAAGAAGAAGGAGAAGACGAAGAAGGAAGAGATGAAGGAGAAGAAGGAGGAGGAAGAGGAAGAGGAGGAGGAGAAGGAGAAGGGGAAGAAGGAGGGGATGAAGGAGAAGAAGAAGAAGAATCACAACTTTCTATATTTTAGATCACCTGAACATCTGAGCTCTACCTTCAGTAAACCAGAGGACTCTGCTGGAGAAGATATTTGAGGTTCCATGTGAGATTTGAGAGCTGATGAAGGTAGAAAACACTGAACAGGGAATCAGACAAAGAAGGAGAATCACGTCCAAGAGTGGAGAGAAGCTTCAGCCAGATGGAGCCGGAGCCACTTCAGCTGATCCAGAATCAGTCAGAACAGGAAGCTGGCTGCCGAGTTCAATATTTCTACAATGAACATGAATAAATATTGTAGTTTTGGCCTGACATTGAACAGATTAACATTTATTAGATTCATTTAGACAGAATGAGGCTCATCTCTAGTCTCTGAGGTTCACTGGAAGAACAACCAACCCTCAGAACCTTCAGTTAAAGCAACGTTTCAATCACAGGAAATCATTTAACTCATCATTTAATTAAGCTCATCCTAAGAAGTTATCAACCACATTCACTTCATTAGATCAGGAGAAATGTTCTGCTAGTTAATTAATCTGAACCCAAACCTTAGAAACAAGTTGAAGCAACAAATTATGTTGATCCAACTCAAAGACATTCAGTTGGTCCAGTGCAGCTGCTGAATGTTGGAAGAAATCTACTAGATCTCAATGTTAATAATAATACTACCCAGCAAGAAGTAGGAGGAGAAGAAGAAGGAAGAGAAGAAGATAAGAAAGGAGAAGGCGGAAAAGAAGAAGAAGGAGAACAATTCGAAGGACAAGTAGAAGGAGGAGAAGAAAAAGAAGAAGAAGAAGAAAAAGATAAGGAAGGAGAAGAAGGAGGAAAAGAAGAAGGAGGAAGAGGAGAAGAAGGAGGAGGAGAAGTTTGTTTCCTGATCACCTTTGACCTGCTTGTCCACTTGTTGGTTTATTTAGAACATAAGAAGAGGGTAAATCTCCAATAAAATGGCTGATAGTTCCTCTCGCATTTTCAGATAATTCTACATCTCCATTTAGAAGACGTCTTTAACCAAAGTGACTTACATCTGAGAAAACCTGGATGAAGGAGAAGGAACTCCTGCAGCAGCTCCTAAAAGAACATTTTAACATCAGGCCTCCACTGATGACCAAAAGCTCCCTGAAATGTCATTATTGTCCTGTTTTACTGTAACGCTGCTGCTCCGTGTTCACGCTGAGATCTCTGCTGTTCATTCATAACATGATTTATTATAATACACCAGTTTTACTGCAAAACTACACAGAGTGGAACTGATAAGAGCTTCTTCTTTTAGTTTGTTTACTCTGTTATGATGTTAAGAACAGCTAATGTAAGCGAATGCAGCACTGACTCCAATTACAACAGCATAGAAGAATAGTTGTGGGTTGTTTACTGTGGAAAAAAACAAGCTGCTTTAGATTGATTTCAATACATTTATTGTGCTTTTGTGTGCACTGTGCTGCTGTATCATCAAGCAAAAGCCTCTGACTGGGACTCAGCATTAAACAGCTTCCATCAGAGCATCTCTATGGAGGAGTTTTATGTTAAAACATCTTTTCAAACGTGTCCAACGACAGGTTTGTTCCAGATGGATATGATGGGAAATGCAGGACCCCCACCTGATATAACACCTGATTGGTTCAGAAGTCAACAATATGATTTAATTTGAGCTGAACTGGACAGATTTAGGTTTTATTGTTGTGTTTGATGGTTTCAGCAGTATTCAGGCTACAGATCATAAAATACAGAACATTTCTCGTCTGTTTATTTAGTTCTGAAATCATTTAGCAAGATCAAAATTAAATTGAAGTGATAAAATAGATCTGACAGTTTGGATATCTGACAGATCAGTTAGAAAAGCTGTTTTTTTAGATTTTCTTTTTATTTTATTTGACTATTTTCAAGGTTTTTGGTGTATTTATGCACTTTGAAAGGAATAAATTTGCTCAGCTGATTGTTAAAAAGCAGCAAAAGGATGTTGAATTATGAGGAAAACTGGTGTAATCTACCCTGTTCTAATTAAAATTATTAAAGACAGCACACAAACTTATGTCTCTGATCATATTGTAATGAATCTGAATAACAAAGTTATTGTCAGTGTCAAAAAGCTATTTGTCTTTATTAAATGTGTGTATGATTTATAAAGTTGTAGGTCTTTACCTTAATACATTAGTTAGCCTGGTAAATTTGTGTTATTTTCAGAAATTAACTATAATTTAAACTGTCTGGGTTGTGGGTTCTGTAGAATAGTTTTCCTTAAATACGTAATTGTGTGATACTACATTTCCCATATGGCACCGCTGCTGCGCATGTCAATTTCTCTGCGCTGTAATTGACTGTGAGTCGGGCTGAGCTGGCGGCGCTAATTTTGAGTCAGTTCGGAAGAAAGAGAGAGATAAACGGAGAACAGGAGTTTTGTAAGTCGAGTTTTTGCCGTGTAAAATTCTGTTTAAAATATATAATTGTGGATAAACTAGAACTCTATACGACTTTACACTAATTTAAAGCCGAGAGAGAAGACCGTGAGAGGTTAAACAGAAACGGACGCAGAGAAACTGTTAGCTCGTCTAGCTAACTAGCCTAGCTAATCGCGGATTTACCGGCTCAAACCGGATTGAACTGGATCCTTCCACACAGAGGAAGGAAGAAGAAGCCGAGAGCCCACCGCCCCAAACCAGGCCACGAACTTGAACCGGAGACATAACTTGAACCGGAGACCCCCAACCAGAACTGGAGACCCTGAACCTGAACCGGAGACCCCCAACCAGAACTGGAGAACCTGAACCTGCTCCAGAACCTGCTACTGTGAGTTTGTTTCTTACAGCTCAGTATAAGGTCTTAACATGTAGGTCAGCAGCTTATATATATATATATATATATATATATATATATATATATATATATAATGTCTAATATAGTGGTTTTGTTAATAATTCACTTCAGTTTAAATATTATTAAATAAAATAAGGCAATTGTATTTCATGTATATTACTGTAATTTAAATTTCAACTTTTTAGGGCAAATTCTAATTGACATAGTACTTATTATTGTATTCATACAGGTTAAAGTTGTAGGGTCTTAACCTTAATACATGTTAGTTAGCCGGGTAAATTTGTGGTGTGTATATAAAATACCTGGGTTTTTTAAAACCTGAAATTCTATGATACACAATAGTTTAATAATTATCTTAATTTAATTGTAGTATGTTGTAGGGACTTAATTAAGGTAAATATTATATTAAATTATATTGTAGGGTCTTAACCTTCATATTTATTTTAGGTAAATATTATAGTGTCTTACAGGGCTGTACAGTGCGAGCGTTTCACTCGCATATGCGCCTAAAAATAGATCGGTGCGAGTAGAAAAATAAAAAGGGAGCACGCGTGCTAGTACAGATGTCAACCCTATCATTTGCATTTGCTCCTAAAATAAATCCACACAAAGTGGATCAAACGAAAAGTCATAGCCTACACCTTCTTCTTGAACAACTTTTTTTCACATCAGCACGCTACAACATGACATGGTCAGAAAACCGTGAGCTCCTCTCGACTCTCAGGCCGTCTCCCCCCCACAGTACCGAGCATCACACAGATCGCCGCACTTTCTTAAAGCGACAGGCTCCTATTTTTGTCTTTAGCTTTTATGAACACATTAACTTAAAATAACCAAATACTGTCTGTCTAAATTATAATAATGCAAATGACACTAAATTAAGCATGTAAAACAGTTTAAATACCATAAAGTAATAACTGAACTAAAATTGTCATCAGTTAACACAATCTATGCATTCTGCACCTATAATCAGACTCCCCTAAGAATGCAAGATATGGCCTCAAAATATGTCTGGTATTTATGTATAAAGTATTTAATATAAGTATAGTTCTTAAGTATAAAGTCATTTGTAATTGTTGTTATTTTTATTGGGCCAGTTAACAATATAATAGAATTGAAAGTCTTTAATCCCACACCTGGGAAATTATTTGCTACAACAGCTAAAACACCAAATCACAAGTTTTTTTTTTTGTTTTTTTTAAAAAACTAGTAAATTACAGTCTATAAGAACAGAATAATACATAAGGGGCTAAATGATCACAGTATGGCAGATTCAAAACAAGGACTTTAACAGAAATATGCAGGTTGAGTTAACTGTGCAGATTGTATGATATGAAATAAAATCTGGAGTCAGAATTTGTTGGGCCACTTAACAAAATATGACTCCCCTATTATTTTGGGGATGCAAGAAGTCACAACCTCCAAACTTTCTCAGCTACAACATCTGCTCCTCTGCTGCTGTTGTATAAGGTCTTGTGTACATGGTGGCTTCCACCAAGTTTTTTGCTTGGAAACTGGAAAAATGTAACACAATGCCATCTGAGTGATGATGGAAAATATGACAAAAGAAAGAAGTCAGTAGACCAATCACACTCCAAATGAAAGGAAGCCATATTGGTGAAAGTTTTGTTTTCTTTTGTGAGAACAAAATCAATAATTCTTTACAAACTAATTACAAATACACATACATATGTACACCGCCTTTTATGAGAACAAAATCAAACATAATTCTTTGCAAACTATTTACAAAATACACACACACACACACACTAAACATGGGCTTTGGTGTTTCCTTGTGACGGATGTAGTATAGATGCCCATCTGTAAAAAAAAATACATTGGTTTATTAGTTCACAAAGTCCTGAGGACCAATGAAGCTGATGTATGTGACACTGGTGAGGGATGATAATCTATTTTGTGGGAGAAGCTTTGTTTGTGCAATGTCACTGTTAGAACTGCATCCATTTATTTGACCACTGAAGACCTCATGAGGATCAGCTTGGAGGGGCCATGTCTTGAGGACTTTGATCCAAGTCCTGCAGTGGACCGCTGGATGAACTCAGCCAAGCGTGCCAGGCGACAGGGATGTTCTCTGTGTTAAATAACTGAGCCTACTGCTTGGCTTGTTGTGTGAATGTTAATAATAAAATTGTGCGATTCATCGTGAAAATTCATAGTGCTCCTAAATTTTTTTCTGTGCTCCTAAATTTTTTCATTTAGGAGCACCTGTGCTCCTAATGAAAAAGCTAAGCGTACAGCCCTGTCTTATTGGATCTTGACCTTATTATTTAATGTAGGTGATTTGGTATAATGTTTAATAATGTAGGGTGATGATAATATTTAAAAACAAGCAAGGTTTGTGCAGTTTGTCTTATTTCTTTGCTGGAAAGTATTTTGTCTTAACCTGTGTTGTTTAAAATGTGTTTTCTAAATAATGCTGACATGAATTTGTTTGTTGTTCGTCATTTCTTCTGGTTTGCTCGTGTGTTAAATTCATGGGTTGTTTTTCTGAGGCTTGTTGGAATCCGGTTGATTGTAAAGTAGGGATTAGGACATTAGCAATGGTATCTACTATAAATGTGTTTTCATCATATATTCAATTAACTTGCTTGTGGTTATCGTGGCTCCAGTGTTTATTCTAGTTGCTGTAATGGAAAATGCCTGTTATTACCTGAGTTGTTAGCAGTCTCATACAGTTTTAAAGTGTAAATATTTAAAAACAACTGCTATTTTAAAATAATTAGACTTTTATTTTTGAATGGATGATGATGAGCCAGTCACACACTTTGAGGTTTGTAATTTAACCAGATTAAATTGTTAGCAGCTGGTTCCTGTAAACTTTTCTGGACTTACTGGGAATTCTGATCTTGAATCATCTCTGCTGCTCTGCTCCTTGTTGTCTGCAGATTTTGTCTTTTCTCTGGGCTTTTAATCCATGTTTTCTGTGGTCCCTTAACATTGTTATTCATGTAAAGTGAGTCTGTTGCAGTGTGGAAAGTTGTGGCGGTTCAGTTTCTTCATGAATATTGAGAATGCAGTCCCTGTGATGGACTGCCAACCTGTCCAGGTGTACACTGGGACGAGCTCCAGCTCCCCGACGACTCTCTACGGGATAAATAATAAATATAGAATAGATGGATGATGGAACTATCTGAAATGTTATTGTATGTTTAGGGGGAAACTGTGGCTGCAGCCTCTGGGTGAACAGGAAAAGTTCATCAGCAGCCTGCCAGGATTAATCGGTTATTTTTAGGAGAAACGGACCTCCACTTATTCACAGCTCTGAACTTAGCAGAGCTGCTGGGAAACGTTCCATCTAACTTATCAAACCTTCACTGAACTTTAGTCTATCATTCTGACACAGTTAGCTCATTTCAGGCGGCTTTCTCCTCTGATTGTTTTTGGTTTTTCACTTTGCTACCTGTAATCTGGCAACACACCCCTCTAAATAGATGTTAAAGTTGACTGAGGATTTAAATCAGAGCACTGTTTCTTTGTTGTTGTTTTTTTTACATAAATGACTTGAAAATTTGTTCAGAAAAGTTGTCAGAAATGATAAAAATCTTCCCAGAGTGACTCAAAAATGCACCAAAATTACTTAAATCTGTTCAGAATGAATAGAAAATTCTTAAAAATGACTTAAAACTGAATGGCCACATTCTTTGGCGCCGTGATTTGATTTTCTATGACTAATAAATAAATGCTACATTTCTGACAGTGCCATACTGGGGAATGGGTATGCTTGGGGAATGGGTACTGCACTCTGAGGGCTTTTCTTGTTATCCAAGATGCTTCAAAAATGATCCAAAACAACTCGAAAAGGATCTAGAATTACAAATGATTTTTCAGAAATTGTCTAAAACGATGAAAATTTTCAGAATGACACTAAATTTGTCCAAGATGCTGTAAAAATCATCCATAAATGACTTGAAAATGATCGAAAAGTGCAGACAATTTGTCCAAAATTACACAAAAGTTGTGAGAAATGACAAAAGTCTTCCCAAAATGACTCAAAAATAGACCAAAATCACTTAAATCTGTTCAGAATGAATGGAAAAATATTAAAAATGCATTTCTGACATGTGCCATATGGGGGAATGGGCAGCCTTGGAGAAGGACTGCACTTTCTGAGTGCTTTTCTAGTTTGATTAACCCTTTAAGCTTCAGTGTACCGCCGGTGGTACACCTACTAATTTGCATAGGAATTTCAAGAATGTCCGACGGGTGCAAACGCGATTATACAAACACTATACGCCGATGGAAAGCTTAGATTCTCATGAATCCGCCGGTATAAACCACTTTCAGATGCGATTACCACAGCGGGTGAGAAAAACACATTTGTCCGACAAAAACAAATATTCATCCATCCGTTCTCTATACACGGCTTCAAAGCACACAGCGCGACTCACATTTCCGGGTTTATTATTACACACAAAAAAAAGATTCCACAAAAAACGGCCATAATCCAACCTTTTACATCAGATGACACAAGCCAGTAAACTATTTTGTCCAAAACATGTCCTGAAGTCGGTATAAAATCCCCGAATCGGTCGTTTTCAAGGAAATGCACCTCCCGATGCGCGTCCAATATTCCCCGTATTTTTCGTAATTTTTTTATTTAAAAATAGAATATTAGCGATTTTTTTGTACTGAAAACGGCTGGAATTGACTGAAGCTTAAAGGGTTAATTGATGGGCTGATTTCAGTCGATTCAGATTTTTCTCTCCAGGTTTTACTTTCTCGACAGTCGTCTGTATCTCTTCTTGTCTTGATCGCTGTCCTCTTCATCACTGTCACTGTCATTATTAACATTATTACCATTATTATAATCACACTGACCATTATAACCGATCAGCAGCATCATTACTGTCGTCCTGATCATCCATCATCTCCCTCCGCTGTGAGGAAGCTTCCAGCTAACAGAGGAGCGTTACACAACTCCCTCCTACCAATCAGCTCATGTAACCGTCCTCCTACTGCCTCTACAGTCTGACCCGCCCGGCCCACGCCAACCCAGAGGTTACTCACGCCAACCGCTGTGATGCCGTGTTCTCCCCCTCCTCTGATTGGTGCAGGAGGGAGGGCCGGGCCAGGTGACTCCCACACAGAGGTCACAGCAGCCTCTCATCTCATATAACTAATAAAAACGGCGGTAATTACAGCGTTTCCTCGCTGTGACACGACACCGTGATGCTGCTGAACTTTAGCTTCCTGCCTACAGGAGTGTTTCAGAAGCGAATGCAAGTTTTACTCTTTATAATATACCGCTTTAATTATTTTACAGAGGAGCTGTTCGCTTTTGGCCTTAGAGAATCATTCGGACAGCGGCCAATTTTTTAAAATTTATTGCGTTTAACCTTTTGAACCTGCATTTCAGCAGGTTTAACTGAAAAAAACTCCTCTGCTGATCCCAAGAAATACAAATATGAACAAGAAGGTCGAAAAAAGGTATTAGTTTAGGTGTGAGGCTCAAGGAGTAGGTGGATAGAGATCTGACTTCAACTCTGTAGAGACGGGAATATGGATCCAAATGGAAAAGAACACGTACAAAGAAGAGTAAATTTAGTTAAAGAGCAAAGAATAGTCTTCTAAAAGGCTTCTTCTAGTGCCGCAGAAGTAGACGAAAAAGACCAGACATCATTAAATAAATGTAAAGATTTTAAATTTGACCGCAGGAAATACTGATCATGTGTGATTTACAAAGAATTAAAATGAAATGTGCAATATGTCGACTAACGTGGATAAAATTCACAACAAAGTTCAGTTAAATGTCAACGGCACGTTATACACATATGCCTGATGAATATTTATGGTAATTTATGCTAAAAGAATATGACAGGATTTTTAGAAATTACATTAACAAACACCTAATTGAAGCTGAAAGACGCAACCAGCAGAGGAACGTGGATGGACGAGCCAGAATAAAGCGGAGGAATTTTAGCAGAGAAACAGAGAGCTAATGAAGTTTAATCAGAGCTGGCAGTTCCTAACGAGATGTTTTCGTGTCCTCATTACGTCAAAGCGACTCGCTGCGTTTGGACGAAAGCGAATCCGACCTCAGAGAAACCAACTTCCTGCTCGCTGCGTTCTTTCTTCCCATCAGATCTTTGTTGCCGTGACTGGCAGCTGGCTGGTCGAACTTCGCTTACCAACAGAAACACGCATGCAGATATGCACATGCATGAATAACAGGAAGCATTTACCATGTAAGAAGGGCTGCAGACATTTTCAGCTTCCACTTCTAACTTTAATGATGCATTATAGCAGGGATGTTTAACTAAAATTCAAAGAGGTCCAGTCAGAGATAATTTATAAAGCAAAGGTCCAGAACATCATAGTGTCTGACTTGAATAATAGCTGACCGTCATATCACATAAATATAAAACATTTTGACAACATTTATTAATAAAAATCATTTGGTTAGTGCTGTCAGAAAATTCAAGTTTTTAATCAGATTAATTCTGATTAATCCCGATTAAATATAATTCATTTTTAGTCTATATTAATCGCATTTCATTTTGCATGGGCAACCAGACTCAAAAAAGAAGAAAACATCGAACAATAACTGGCTATTTTTAAAATATGGATTTTGGATGTGGACATTAATAACAGTTTTGGTCTATTTATTTATTTAGTTATTATCGTTATCATGCAAATTAATATTCTTTGTGATTTTTCAAGATATTGTCTGTAATTTCACAAGACGGGGAATAAAGTACTGTTTTAATAAACTGTTTACCCTTTTTAAATCTTTAATTTAAATATTTAATGGCAAATAATAGCAAATATCTGCAAAATACCAATATGGAAAAATGACTGATCTTGGTGGCCTCCTTCACTCGTCTCTTTGTTTGCTTTCTCGTTTTATTATTTCAATTCTTATTAATAGGAGCAATAATTATTCAGTGTTCTGTTTTATATGTGAAAAATGTTCGTATTAAATAATTCTGTCATTTATATCCGTCAAACATCAGATTGTTAGACAGTCTGTAGTATTTTTGTTTTTATTAATAATATTTTTTAAATAAATAATGTAATTGCCTTCTTTAATTGTTTAATCTGCCTTTTTTAAATGAATCTGTCGCATTTTGAAATGATAAAAAAAACTGAGAAAAACATTTAATCTAAGCATGATTAAACCTGGAACCATTAAATGTTTTCTGATTTATTATTTTATATCAGTTTCTGTTCTCTCTGGTTGGAATCCATCGATCAGCGAACAGTTTGGGGCGTCCTTTTGGTGTCTAATTTAATAACACTGATTTGAAGAGTTTTGAGTGCAGCTTTTCTCAGATTTCTGTGACTTTTCTGTTTTTGTCTCTGGCAGCGCTTTGAGAAACAGCAGTAAGCAGTATTGAAAGCTCAAAGACTCAGAGCTCAGTGCAGCCGTCAGCAATGCGGAGTGTTTTCTGTCTTAAATATCAGGCGTGAGGCAGAGAGGAGAAAAAATACCAATTAAATATTCTGGAGGAGGTGTTGTGACCTCTCTGGTTCCTCTTCCTGCGGTGCTTCATCACTCCGGCAGCTCTCAGAGTCTCAAACTGTTTTAATAAGACCACAACTCCCCCTTATCGCAAATAAAGCCTCTCAGTCTGCAGCTGCCAGATCTGCTGAGAGGCTCTTTTTCCCAACGCCGACGTTAAAACGTCCCGATAAACTCGACAGCGGCGTGAAAACGGTCGTTCACACAGATGTCTGAAGGCGAGGAGAGTGCACGAGTCTGGTTCAAAGAGGAGCCGAGACTCTCAGGCTTTTATTTTATCAGATGACAGACAGACCTCATCTACACACAGTAAACCCAGAAATCATGGAAAACACAACCTGCACTACTTAAAAACCCAGAAACCACATCAAAACCGCATTTAAACTGGATCTAAACCCAGAAAGCATGGAAAACACAAACTGTACTACTTAAAAAAAACCCAGAAACCACATTAAAACTGCATTTAAACTGGATCTAAACCCAGAAAGCATGAAAAATACAACCTGTACTACTTAAAAAAAACCCAGAAACCACATTAAAACTGCATTTAAACTGGATCTAAACCCAGAAAGCATGGAAAACACAACCTGTACTACTTAAAAAAACCCCAGAAACCACATTAAAACTGCATTTAAACTGGATCTAAACCCAGAAAGCATGAAAAATACAACCTGTACTAACACTGGAAAGCACAGAAACCACATTAAAACCACATTTATACTGTGTATAAACCACATCAAACCACATTTATGTTGTATCTAAACCCAGAAACCACAGTAGAACCACATTTATACTGGATCTAAATCCAGAAACCACATTAAAACCACATTTATACTGCATATAAACCAGATCAAACCACATTTATTTATGTTGTATCGAAACCATAAGGTGTCTTGGTGGTCTCTCTCTAGTCTCTGATGGGTTCAAGTTCCTCAGAGGACCGTTAGTTGAGCAACAGGAACTGATTACAGTACTGAATCATGTGTCTGTAAACAACCGTGCTGCTCTGGTACCAAACACAGCCAGATGTTAACATCAGCTATTGAAACATGAGAGCAATTCTACAGAGAAACGTCACCTTATTATCAGGCCAGAACGGGTTTTATAGATATTTCTAGTGTTCATCAGCTCCTTTTTCTCCTCAGTCATGGACGGGATCAGACATCGTTTCTCTCTCCATCCTCCACGGCAATGAGAAGCTGCTCCTCCTCTGCAGCAGAGAAAGGAAATCACAGCGAGGCCTTGACGCTTTTCTCTCCACTGTCGGTCTTTCTCCTCGTCTCCTTTTCACATCACTTATAAAAGAAAAGGACCAATCAGATGTCAGCACTCAACAATTCTAACCTTCATCCTCATATCAACAAGCACATTCAGATGAAGATACAGGAGGTGTTGCTGTGTGGGTTTCTCTCTGAGGCATTTGCTGGCTAGTGAGGGAGGCCACCAAGACACCTATGAGTCCTCTGAAGGAGAAAGAGACTGAGGGAGGCCACCAAGACTCCTATGAGTCCTCTGAAGGAGAAAGAGACTGGTGAGAGAGGCCACCAAGACTCCTATGAGTCCTCTGAAGGAGAAAGAGACTAGTGAGGGAGGCCACCAAGACTCCTATGAGTCCTCTGAAGGAGAAAGAGACTAGTGAGAGAGGCCACCAAGACTCCTATGAGTCCTCTGAAGGAGAAAGAGACTAGTGAGGGAGGCCACCAAGACTCCTATGAGTCCTCTGAAGGAGAAAGAGACTAGTGAGGGAGGCCACCAAGACTCCTATGAGTCCTCTGAAGGAGAAAGAGACTGGTGAGAGAGGCCACCAAGACTCCTATGAGTCCTCTGAAGGAGAAAGAGACTAGTGAGGGAGGCCACCAAGACTCCTATGAGTCCTCTGAAGGAGAAAGAGACTGGTGAGAGAGGCCACCAAGACTCCTATGAGTCCTCTGAAGGAGAAAGAGACTAGTGAGGGAGGCCACCAAGACTCCTATGAGTCCTCTGAAGGAGAAAGAGACTGAGGGAGGCCACCAAGACTCCTATGAGTCCTCTGAAGGAGAAAGAGACTAGTGAGGGAGGCCACCAAGACTCCTATGAGTCCTCTGAAGGAGAAAGAGACTAGTGAGAGAGGCCACCAAGACTCCTATGAGTCCTCTGAAGGAGAAAGAGACTAGTGAGGGAGGCCACCAAGACTCCTATGAGTCCTCTGAAGGAGAAAGAGACTGGTGAGAGAGGCCACCAAGACTCCTATGAGTCCTCTGAAGGAGAAAGAGACTAGTGAGGGAGGCCACCAAGACTCCTATGAGTCCTCTGAAGGAGAAAGAGACTGGTGAGAGAGGCCACCAAGACTCCTATGAGTCCTCTGAAGGAGAAAGAGACTAGTGAGGGAGGCCACCAAGACTCCTATGAGTCCTCTGAAGGAGAAAGAGACTGGTGAGAGAGGCCACCAAGACTCCTATGACTCCAAGGAAACCACAGTGAGGTCTTGACGCTTTTCTCTCCCCGTCTCTTTTTCACATCGCTTATTCGAGAAAAGGACCAATCAGATGTCGGCCCTCATGTCTTCTAACCTCCATCCTGGTGTATCATTCAGATGGAGATAGAGGAGGTGCTGCTGTGTGGGCTTCTCTCTGATGAGGCGTTTGCTGGCCCGGTCACGGAGAGGCGTTCAGGTTTCTGTCTGGCATCAATCAACAGTGTGTGATGGGTTACTGATTCTGACCCGATAGCCTCCCTGACCTCCGGCCTCGGCCTTATTGTGTCTCTGGGATGTCGATAAGATCTCCCGCTGCCTGGTGTTTGTCTTGTAATGGTTCTGGTGGAGTCTGTGGGCAGCAGCCTGCAGACGCTCTGCAGGACGCAGATCAGGAATATTCAGTGTTTTTGGCCGCGGCCAGTTTCTGCAGAGCTGCCAACGTGTGGTTGGTGGTGAGAGCCTCGGCTTGTGTTCCGAGCCAGAAAGTGTTTGTGAATCTGAAATGTATTCCAGGAAGCTCAACGCCGAAAATCTATTTAACCTCTTCATCCCTGCTCAATCCACCAGAGGCTCCGTCGTTACGAGCTCGTCTTCTTCTGGCCAAGAATTGTTGAAAGTTGAAAAACTTTATTTTTAAACTCCGGGAAGAGATCTCAGAGTTTGCGAAGAACCCAAATCTGTCAGGCTGAATAGTGGAGAGAAATGTAGGAAATTATGTGGAGTGTGTTCGCGTGGTTGGAAAAAAAAGATGCATGTCAAACAGAGAACAGCGTGTTCTCTGTGCACGATTGTAGTTTTTTCACAAAGAGTCGTTTTATCGGAACAGAAGAGGAAACACACTTTACACCTGGGTAAAGGAGGGAATTCAGGATAATTATTTTGATTGTTTTATCTTCATGAACAGGAACATGAAACAGTATTTTCTAAAAATCAAACCTGTTAATGAACAAATAAATCAACTGTTATTAGAATACAATAGTTATTGATCCTCTGTTGATTAGACACTTGAGGCTTGGTGTTTTAGCCAACTTATTACCAATTAAATACTTTTAAAGCCATATACTAGAGGAATCCAATTGATCTTAGTCCAGGTTCCACATCCAGTCCAGTTTGATCTCCAGTGGACCAGACCAGTAAAACCACCGCAGAATGATCTAGAAACTCCTCATGGTTCATTTGTTTTAGTGCAAAAATGTTCATATTTAAGGAATTATCTTTGTACTAAACATCATGAACAACCTGAAATTTATGAAGCAAAATAAATTCAATGTCTACAAAGGAACACAAAATTTAATCATCTGAAACTGACCCATAGAGGAATAACTTTAGGATCAAAACCACAAAAGTCAGACAAAAAAGACAAAAGAACAAGACAACAATCGCACAAAAATCATACACAAAATGACAAAAATGAGATAAACAACACAAAATAGAGACAAAAACTGGACAAATGACACAAATGAGACAAAAAATGACAGAAGCAAGAAACAAAGCATCAAAAAAATAGACAACGCAACGAGACAAAAAACCAAAATGACAAAAACGAGACAAACAACATGAAACAAAACAAAAAGAGAAAAAAGTGACAAAAATGGACAAACGACACAAGCGAGATGAAAAACAATGAATAAAGCAAACCACAAAATGACAAAAATCCGACAAAAAACACAAGTCAGACAAAAAGGAAACATAAAATGACAAAAACACGAGACACAAAATGAAGAATAAAACAAAAAAGAGACAAAAATTCTGCCCAAAAATGACAAAGCGATAAAAAGAAATGGACAAACAAGACCAATAAAGACAAAGTGAGAAACATTTCAGAGGGTAACGGAACGCCTCAGAGTCAGAATTATTCCCAGTTAGTCGCTGAATCTGTTAACATATTTTTACTTCCACAGCGAGTGTTTCTGCCCTCCGGTTAATTTTATTTAGTTAATTAACAAACAGCAGCATTTTCACACTATTCAACATAAATCATGAATGTTAATTTAGACACTGAGTCTTTTAATATTTAGAAAATTAGCTACAAAGTTGATGCACTTAGTTTTCTTTTGTTCTACCGTGACTCCAGAACTGAGATACATATTGGACCGTTGGGTTTAAATGCGTTTACTCTCATCCTATAAAGCAGGAAGTCCTTCTTCCATCCACTGCTATTATAGGACTGGATATAACACTCCAACATTCTAAGACAGTGAGATGATGAGCGTCTCCTCCAGACAGCAGCGTGTTTTCTTTGTCAGGAAGCTCTGCAGCTGCCGGCTCTCCTCCAGAGACGAGCGGCTTCACATCCAGGAATATTTACTTCCTCTCTTTGTCGTCGGCTGAGAACGAGTTAAAGCTCTCCTTCAGCTGGAGGCTCTGTAAACGCTAATTAGGCAGCAGCAAAACCCTGAAGGATGGCCCGACATGTTCTGTTCCCACGAACCGGGTTCCTCACGGCGCTCTGCTGTTCTAATGTGCGACATGCAGCCGTGCACAGACCGGTTAATTATTCCTGTGCGTGGCCGGCCTTCAGCCAACCAGCAGCTTCTTACCTGTTGGACAGAAACACGGCTGTCGGTGGAATCGATGCCTGCAGAGACGGCAGAATGCAGCTGAAAGGCCCAGCGTGAACGTAAGGATTTAAAATGTTCTGCCGTCACGCCGGTTCAGGTGTTTCATCCCGTTTGCATCAGAAAAGTAGATGTGAAAGTGATCCGTGTGACACGAGGTCAGAGGAGCCGCCAGAGAAGCCAGATTAGGATTATCGCTGCTTCATTAGAGGGAATGTGGAGCTCAGGCTGGCTGACTTCTGTTGTTCTACCTGGAAAATCACATCACAGGGAGCAGACTGAAACTCAGAGACCAAAGGCTGCTCCAGTAAAATGCTAAATTCCTCCTAAAACAGAAGCGTGAATGAGCCCGAGGTAAAGAGACACACTGGATGTCTGCAGGAATAATTGTTATTTGGATTCACCTAATGCGAGTCATTTTCAGATTTCTGTCTTTTATCGGATTGCATGAAGTTACAGACAAGCAGCGACTCGTCCCGCCACCCAGAAGGATCATTTGGAGTTTTTTAATCATGTGCCCTCGTAAAACTTTAAATAACAGCAACTTTAGATGTGTTTAATGAGTCCATGTAAGACTTCTCCGGCTGTTACATCAAATATAACTTGAGGAACACGACAAATTCATGAAAAATGAACGCTGCTTATGCAAACCCAGGACTCTGGTTGCAGTTAAGTTCACACACGAATGATTTGCTAAACCAGTTAATGAAACTCATGTCCAAATACAGACTCCAGCTTTTTATATTTTATTAATTATCATATTTAGTTCAAAGAAAGGAAGTGTTTTTGTTTCTTCTGACATCTGTAGTTTTAAAAGACAAACTTAGAAACGAAATGTCGGATTAATTCTTTGAAAAACTTACAAGAAACGAAGTAATCTCATATTTTATCATTATTTTATTAATATGTGTTTTCTACACACTATAGCTTTTGTACAATTTATATAGTTTGTGATCCAAAATACCTGAAGATATCTGTAGAGTTTTTAAATGTTGTTTCTTTATTTTCATTTTATATTTTAGTTATTCCTCATTCTGTGTGGAGGTGGTTATCTTATGAAATCCTCCCGCTTCTATGTTTCTTTGCTCAGGCTAGCAAAATTACACACAGCGCGTTAAAAACCTCACAGGAGAGAGAAAAAACACAATATCTCATAAAATCCTTCATTTAACAAACAATAAACTTCATTACACTGATTTATTTTCATTTTTAAACCTCAGTTTTCTCTGGGAAAACACGAATCCTCACCAGACAACAGCTCCACGTGAGTAAATATTATTATTATTATTATTATTATTATTATTACCACATCCAGTACTGTTTACTTTATATCACTACATCTGCACTTTACAGAAGCTAGACCAGCATTAAACATGTTCTTAATTAACTTATAAAATAATGGCTAAACTAAACACACCTGCAGCAGTTAGTGGATTAATCAATTATTAGATTACTATTCTAGTAAAACTCTGTCTAAATTCTGTGGTTTCAGCTCCTTCATGTGAATATTTTCTGATTTCTTTCCTCCTCTGACAGTAAACTGAAGATCTTTGGACAAAACATCAGCGTTAATGCGTTTCATACCAAACAACTAATTGATTTATTGAGAAGACGGTTCAAAAATTAATTTAAAATTGAAATAACGGCCGTTACCCGAGATTCCTGAACTTTTCATGTCTTCAACCCTCAAATAATGTCGACTCAAAAAAAACCTTGGAGAAGATAAACGCAGTCGTCCAAAATAAAATTCATTCATGCAGATATTCTTAGATTGGTGTTCTTCTGTTTTTCAAGGTTCAAGGTTTCTTTATTGTACCAAAAGGTGAAATTGTTGTGCAAAAAGGAACTCAGCGATCCCAACAACAAATGAAATGACAAAACACCCAACAAACATTCATACCAGACAAATCACACAAAAAGCATAGTTAGTCAGAAAAAGGGAAAGCAATTTAATCTCCTGGTAAATATCATTTTTCATTACCATCTACCATTTTAAATCTGATACCTGTGGAGTCCTATGTACTTTTTTCTAGCTTTTTTAATATTTAGATCTTATTTTTTGGTCACTTTGGTTTCACAGTTTCTGATCCCGGAAATGTTCCTGAAAGCGTCATAGAGTGCTGATAAATATTCATTTCTGAGGCCAGTTTCTCAGATTTTGGGAGATAGTTTAACCTGAAAAACCAAAACTTTGAAGAGCAGCAGCACAGAAACTGTAGAATAGATGTTTTCTCTTCTTTTTTGATGTATAAATCTGCTTTAGAACTCACAGATAGCTCTTTGTCGACAACTGATAATACAATTAAAAGTTTAATTTTCAGACTGAGGTTTAATGAGACGGCTTCTGTTTCTACTGAACTGCAGCGACTAAAAATTGTGATTTCTACACATTTTGATGTTTTTGCCTCCGAGGAAACAGCAGGTGAAGCTCAGAAATGTTGGATTTTGAACTTTGCAACCCAAGAAACTTGCAGGAAAACAATAATTTATTAGAAATTAGCAGTGTGTATTCCTCATCTCTTTAGTTTTTAGGTGTGTTTTCTTGCTTTTCTTGCCTTCACTTTGCTGCTGTGACGCTGCAACTTTCCCCTTGTTGGACTAATGAAGGATGTTCTGTTCTGTTCTATTCTGTTCTATTCTATTCTATTCTATTCTATTCACTGATGGGTCCACTAACAACCATTAGTGTAATTTATTATCAGATATAATTCATTTTGTATTAACTGTAGTAGATTCAAAGGACGGAGGAGCTGCAGACTCGCAGCGTTTCCTTCTAATGAGCACATTTAATTATGTTTTGAAGCAATTAAGACGATAATGTGTTGTTTCTTGTAGTTTTATTAGATTTCTGGAGATGATCTGGTGACCCCTCGTTGGTGTGTTTAGGGAGGAAAATCTGACTGCATGATATTTTAACTGACTGCACTCACTGCCGGCTTTATTCAGTTACTTTTATTAATTAATATAAATATTAACTATTATTATTATTAGACATCGTCTTCTGTCTGCTCTACACATCATCTCTGGGCATTTATTTCACCGTGCTTCAACTTTCTGACAACCTCCGTTCACCGTTCTTTAATTGATCAAGCTTGTATTTTGTAATTATTGATTACAGGGAATCAATCAGGGCTTCTTGGTGAAGTACAGATCTTTTTTTTTTTTTTTTTTTTAGGATGCAAACAGGCTGATTGTTTTTAGCCAAGGCTTGTAGACTGAAGTAATGTTGATAAAATATAAATTCCAAGCTGAGATTTGACTGATTTTCCTGACAGAAATTCATTTCAGGAAGCTGAAAATCCGACAGTTCGTTCTGTTTTAACAGTTTCTGGCTGATAAACTGTGAAATGTTCGTAGTTTTTTTTTTTTATAAATAAATAACCGACCTTCCAAATCCGCTGGGGGGTTTTAGGTGTCATCAAAACTGATTGTTAATTAATTTAAGTTTACTTAATGTCCCTTCAGGGATTAATAAAGCCATCTAAGTCTAATTTGATGCTCTATACAGTACATGAAGTCCATTAATATTTATTTAACGTGTTCACCTTGTTATAAACTGAGTGTTTAACCTTTACATCGTGATGCTGTTGTTGATATTTGAATTAATCAGTCCGTGTGGCTTCATGCAGGTCAGAGCTACAAGTCATGGATGTAAAGTATAAATTATCATTTATAATTCCACAATCACTCGAATCGGGATGACCCGACAAGATGGAGGTAAAACTCAAGTGTTCCTGAAAATGTGAAGTTTAAGGAACACATGAACTTTATCTTTTCAGTCAAAATCAGTGAAAAAGGTGAAACTGGTTCCTTAAAGAACATGTTTTTGCTGAAGTTCTTTTGTCCTACATGTTGTTTTTAAGGCGGTTTAGAGTCTTATGTCATAAAATATTAAATAAAAATGTGAATCATTTTGGACGAGTTTCCAAAAACAAAAGACCTTTAAAGAACTAAAGCAGAAATAAATTCTTGAAGCAACCATTTTAAGATTCGTTTTAAACACATTTTTGTCATTTGTGACAAAGTTTCAATAATTTGGAACAGATTTTGAATCTTTCTAAAACTAAATCTGAGTCAGTTTGAACGTTTTTATTTTGGAAGAAATTCATTCATTTTGAATAAATATGGAGCTTTTTGGACAGATGTTTTGACAGATTTTTGTCATAATTGGAGTCATTTTAGACCAATTCTGACTAATTCAGGACAAATTTAGGAAAATTCTGAAACTCAGGATGTAGAAAATGTTTAGTTTTAGAAATGAAACTTAGATTTAGAAATTAATGATCAATTTGCACTGATTTAATTTAGTTTAGAAAAATTCCTGGTTCCAAACAAATCTGTAACTTAATTCAAAATTGAAATATGTCTAGAAACTTCACATTTTCAGGAACACATGAACTTTACCTACATTTAGTCGGGATGACCAGATTAGATGGAGGTACAGTTGATGTGTTCCTGAAAATGTCTCATGAAGCTGCTGCTATAGTTATTTTCTCGTCTTTGCTGTAAACTGAGACACAAACAGAGCTGTATGCGGTGACGACCGGCCCTGACGCCCTCCACGCTGCCGTCCGACTGTAGGGAATCATTAGGAGCCATCTGAGGATGTTTATTAATGACCTTGGCGTGGGTAATGCTATTCACTGGCACACAGCGAACCGTGGCAGCGCACAAAGGGAGGCAGCGAGGCGGAGGACAAGGCGCCTGGTGGACATCCATATTAATGCCCGGCTCGGCCTGTGTTCTGCTGCCATGAGCCCCAGCTGAAGTCCAGACAGAGCAGCCTGATCCCTCAGGACGCTCCTTTATCTTCATACCAGCACATCCCTTCCAGCCCAAACTGTCACCAGACGTCTCCAAAGATGTCCAGAGACGTCCTCACAACGTCTTCTGATGTTCTGAGCAGTTCCTGCGACGTCTCGGGGAGAAGTTTGGGAGTTCACAGACGAGATTTTACTTCACTTTGAAAGAGTCAAAGGTGAAGTTTCAGGTATCAAAAGAAGCTGATCGACCTCAACAGAGGATTTATGAAAAGATAAAGGAGGCAGCGGGCGACTGAAACTCACCTGGAAGGTACCTGTAGTCTGTTTCTATGGATGAAAGAAAACGATAAGTGGAAAATAAAGTCAAGAATATTTCCAGGCTCTGGAATTAAAACTGCAGCCGTCTGTGAGTTAAATAGTCCACTGAGTGTAAACGTCACTTACAGCTCATAAGTTTGCAGGCAAAATCTGTGAAATATTACCCTTTTTTTTTTTAGAATATACCCTACTGTTCAGAACTTTGGGGCTCTGAATGTTCCTGTAAATGTAGATTTAGATAAAACCAGTGTTCGGAGATATTTCCATAAAAGACCTGATGGTCACCAAAGTCAGCAGGATCCATCCTCTTAGGATCCAGAAAATGCATGTACTGCTGTTTGGTTGGTGTCACACAGAATCACCACAAAAAGATGTAAAACACACAAAATCACCAGAGACGTCTCTTCTAACAGTGAAATCAGACGATCACAGTTAATTTGTGTCCCTTCATTTCCATCAGCGGAGCCCCTCAGAGGCGATCAATCAGCCCCTCCCTCCAGAGGGTTATTGAACGGTGATAAGACAACAGTCATTGATCTCCGCCTCCTCAGTCCGTCTCAGATGGAGGAATATTAACCGCCGCGCCGTCAGATGTCATAATATCTGTATCTGAGGGGAGGAAATCCATGGCATCGATCGGCGGGATGAGCGGCCGCTGCAGCTGTCAGTCAGCCTGATTGATGGAGCTGTCGTCCAGTGGAGGGAAAGGTTAGGGTGGGCGGGGCCGAGGGAAGCCAGACTCCCCGGCTCGCCGATCGATCGGCTGGCCTCTCTGTCTTCTGTCGTTAGTTTACAGTTTCTGCGGATTTTTAAATATCAGCCTTCGATTAGTGGAAACAAATGGAGGCAGAGTTTAGGTCGGGAGGGATTTAAAACCTGAGAGTCTAACTGGCTGTTCAAACGGAGGAAAATATACGGAAACAAATGGAGGCAGAGTTCAGTACAGGAGGGATTTAACCCCCGGGTGTTCAAATGTAGGAAAATATACGAACGTTTTAATTAGCAGCAGCCGAAGGAACAAAGATATAAAAACAGGGTCTCTATAAACGAGCTGCTAGAAACAGAAAACACTTTAACATCTGTACATTCTTATTGCTTATTTTATTTACTGCATACTTTTGCTTATCTATCCAACATTTATGGTAGAGGCAACTGGACTGTTTCTAGCAACCAAATTATTAAAGTATTTGTTTTTTTTCTATTCTATTAAAAAAATTGAAGTTTTTTTTAAAGTTACAAGTAAGTTAAAACTTACAGAAATTTGAAAAACACCAAAAAACTCTGAAATTGAAAGCTGACAGTCAGCAGTTGGCATGTCTTTGTGAAATTAAAATATCAGAAACGACGGATAAACTCTGATTACAGAAGGTCTTTGACTTACGTCACAGTTCCGTTCCTACGGATCGATGTAAGTTGATTTTCGCCCTAAGTCGGAACTCTGGCCAAAAAGCAAACAACGATGTCGATCAATTCTTCAGAAAACTCATGAATACCAATGACTTTTGTGGCGTATATCTGGCGAATGTTAACATGGCGCCATGTGTATTCATCTAGTTCCCTGTAACCAGTTTCTACGTCCCGACTGTAAATGTAAGGACCAAGCTCTGCGCCGTAAACCGAGGACCCGCCCGTAAACATAACCGACGTAATGATGAAACTCTGTGGGGCAGGTTTTGTTGTTGCGTATTTTTTATTGCACACAATTTATGTAACTTGCAAATGTAAAAAAATAATAATAATAATAATGGGACATTTTAATTAGCAGCGGCTTTGAAACAGGATTTTTCAGTCGGAGCAAAGGTAGAGGCAGAAATGGAAAAGGAATGATGAAAATGTCACGCAATTTATTTTAGCCTTCAGTGAAATGTCCAAAATCTCTGAATGTGTCCTTTTAGAGTTGATAATACAGAGGAGCGTCCTTGGTTGGATTCAGAGCAGGACCCGTGTGCATCGCTGCCTCATCGCCGTTTACAGCTTCAGTGTTTTATAAATATGTGGAATTCAGATTTTAAATTAAGGGAACAGATCAAAGAACCCACAGAGGTGTTTTATATTTATGATAAGCTGAGTTTGTATTCGCTGTAGTCCTTTAAAACGTCCCTTTATGCAGCTGAACTGAAGCCCTGTTTTCTACAAAGTGGCGTTTGAAGATTTCATGTTTTTCTTTCATTTATATCAACGATCAACAGAAAACAGAACTGTGGTTAAAATTAGAATGAAGTGACACTTTTAACATGATGTATAGAAGTCACCCACTAATTAATGAAGCCATAGTGAGGCCTCGGCTTTCTGTTTATTATATAAAAAATTAACTTCAGACAAGAAAACATCAAAACACTGAGCTGTTAATTATCTGGCATCGTGTCGACATTTACAGTTTGGCTGCTTCTACTCTGTTTATGAGTTGATTTAGTTTTATTTCTGTCAAGGCAATCAGTTCTATTCAATTATTCTTGTGGTCTTTGGAGGCTTTGTAATTAATTAATCATGATTGATTGTGTTTTTTGACAGAAAAAGTAAAGTTTTTCAGTTAAAATGAATAGATGTATACGTGGACTCCCGTTGCGCTTCAGTGTTCCGCCCACGGGACACTTTGAGATCTGCATAAGCATTTCCTTAAATGTCTGAAGCTGCAAACGCGATGATACAAACACTATACACCCATGGAAAGCTTAGATTCTCATGAATCTGCCGGTATAAACCACTTTCAGATGTGATTACCACAGCGGGTGATATAAACACATTTCTCCAACAAACAACAAAAATTTAAAGGGCACATAAAGGGGCATAACTCACCTTTGGACGCTCTTTTACTGGTCAAAGATGAAAATAATCCACAAAAACCGGCCAGAATCCAAGCTTCGGCATCCAGACAATACTAGCAAGTATAATATTTTGTCCAAAACATGTCTTGAAATAAGTAAATAATCCACAAATAGCTCGGCTCCGTGCGCGCACATGTGGCGCATGGCGGCACTGCGCGTTTCATATTCACTGTATTTATGCCCATATTTTTATTCAGCATACAGAGATCAGTACGGTCTTGGACTCAAAATGGCGACTGAAGTCTTTCCTTTATGTTTACACCGCGTTTCAACCAATCAAGTGACTCTGGCCTGCCTACGAGCCCTAAACGGCCAACCGTAGCCGAGACTGACCGATCTGGACCTACCTCATTTCGTCAGTAAATTCTGAGCAAATCACGTTGGAGGAAACGTTTGACTGACAGGGCTGGTAGCCAATGAGCTGCTGAATACCAGGATATAAATACAGCCTCTGCCAGCGGGGTTCTGTGACTTTTCACACCTTGGCTGCGGCTGCAGCAGGAGCCTCTCTGTCTCCCTCTCTGTCTCTGCGTCTGATCCACACTGAAGTGCCTTTTTTGAGTTCTTTATGAGTTTTTGGAGTGAAAATAATGTGAAAACGGGCTGATAAACGAACATATACCATTTTTGCCCAGGGTGTACAGAGAGTGTCCAAAATTGACAGCGCCGGGCCATATCAGTACAAATACATGTGAAACACTCATTTCTTGTAGTATTGCTCTGAAATTTTGACCTGAACTATGTAAGACCCCAGGCTGTTGCCTTTTTGTGTTTTCGAGCTGTCACAGTGCTGCCACACTTATTCTCAGGTGTTTTATTAGGGAAAAAATTTAGGCGAGAATAAAATTCATCCTAATTCAGTGTGTTCCAACATAAAATACTCTGTGCCAGTAGCACCCAGAGTAATTCTGACTGCACTGGGTGAAAATTCAGGTTGTCAGCTTTCAAAGGAGACCCCAACCATGCCTGTACTCCAAACAGTTCAAGAACAGCATTCAATTTACTTTCCGTACATCTTCAGTAGAAGTTTCAGGCGAACATTGACGGAAGCTTACTACATTTGTTTCATTTCTGTTTTTCTGCATTTTTCATCAGATTACTGCAAGCTCAAAGTGACAGTGTAGCGATTAAATTCGACCTTTTAAGACTTTTTGTAAACTCTAGCACATTCAGTGTCTTCTAAAGTGCTCTATTATGGGATGGCTACACCGTTTTTAGCTCATCTGCATGAAGTAGTTTCATTTTTGGTTGTGAGGCGTGGGGAGCAGAGGTCGATGCATTGTGAAACTTTGGTTAAACGTCTAAACCTCAAATGCTTTCAGAAATATTTCCAACTCTTTTCGTAATAAAAGAGAAAATTTGTGACCGAGCCCCCATGTTGGTCTGACGCTTCCACCGGAGCGTAGCCTTCAGTCTGGTTAAATTACCACAAAAGCAGCAAAATAACCACAAAATCACCACCAAAACATATGAAATCACCACAAAAAGATGTAAAATCACCACATAAAGACTCTAAAATACCATAAAAAGACACAAAATCATCATAAAAGCAGCAAAATGACCATAACATCGCCACAAAAAGACATGAAATTGTCACAGAAGGACACAAAATCACCACATAAAGATGTAAAATCGCCACAAAAGACAGAAAATTACCATAAAGACAGAAAATCTCCATACAAAAATACAGAAAATCACCATAAAAGCAGCAAAATTACCACGGAGTCACTCCTAAAAGACACTAAATCACCATAAAAAGACACAAAATCACCATAAAAGCAGAATTTTTTTTTTTATATGAACTAAATGCAAAAATCACTGTTACTTGTTCTAAATATTACAGTATGTTTCTGTTATCAGTTTGTACATTTAGCTGTGAAAAACTGTTTTGTTTACAAGAAATAAATGCAAAAATTACATGAAAGTTTTACATATTACAGCATTTTTCCATTAAATAACTGCATATGAGAAAGGAAATGTACTTTTTCAGGAGAAAAAATGTAAAACATCCATTTTTTCCCCTGATTAACGTATTTATTCAGTGTTAAATAAACTGTTTGGAGTTTACAGATGTTTACTGTTATGGTTCAACAGGTTTCATAGTAAAAATTATCTTTTTTTTCAGTCCCAGAAACTGTCTGATAGTTGAGTCGGTGTGTTTCTGTAGATGTTAAACTTTAATACCAACCATCTGCAGCTCTTTCTGAATCTTTTATCCCTTTTTTCTGACCACGTCCCTGGATATTATCCACTCATTTAACAACCATGCAGCTCCGTGTTAGATGAGAGCACTCAGAATAAAACTCACAAAAGATAGAAAGTTTGAAACCTCGTTAACGGAAGCCAATTAATCATGGAGTTACCTTGGCTGGAGCTTTCTACCAGACGGGTGAAGTGGATTGAACCAGACGCCACCTGCTCATAGACGAAGATCATGAATAGAGACGTTAAAATGCTTTTTAAAAGCCTGAATGAATGAATGAATGATGCTGTTGGTCTCCTCAGGAAACTGTTGCTTCACATTAGCAACTGAGGTTCAACATGTTTCACTGAACAAAGAGGAAAAAAATCTGAATGATTCCATGTGAAATTCTGTGTAAAAATCTGAACATTTGGTTCAGGCTTCCTTTCCTGGGGCGGTCCTCAGTTTGGTCGTAGCGCATGGTTTTGGTGACTGCGCTTGAGGATACATTCAAAATTTTTGCTATTTTCCAGACTGACTGACCTTCAGTTCTCAAAGTAATGGACTACCAGCTACCAGCTGTTAGACCAAGCCATAGCCTTCTGTTTCCAGCTAGTAGACCAAGCATTAGCCTCCTGTTTCCAGCTATTAGACCAAGCATTAGCCTTCTGTTTCCAGCTATTAGACCAAGCCGTAGCCTTCTGTTTCCAGCTAGTAGACCAAGCATTAGCCTTCTGTTTCCAGCTAGTAGACCCAGCCGTAGCCTTCTGTTTCCAGCTATTAGACCAAGCCGTAACCTTCTGTTTCCAGCTAGTAGACCAAGCATTAGCCTTCTGTTTCCAGCTATTAGACCAAGCATTAGCCTTCTGTTTCCAGCTATTAGACCAAGCCGTAACCTTCTGTTTCCAGCTAGTAGACCAAGTATTAGCCTTCTGTTTCCAGCTATTAGACCAAGCATTGGCCTTCTGTTTCCAGCTATTAGACCAAGCCGTAGCCTTCTGTTTCCAGCTAGTAGACCAAGCATTAGCCTTCTGTTTCCAGCTAGTAGACCCAGCCGTAGCCTTCTGTTTCCAGCTATTAGACCAAGCCGTAACCTTCTGTTTCCAGCTAGTAGACCAAGTATTAGCCTTCTGTTTCCAGCTAGTAGACCAAGCCATAGCCTTCTGTTTCCAGCTAGTAGACCAAGCATTAGCCTCCTGTTTCCAGCTAGTAGACCCAGCCGTAGCCTTCTGTTTCCAGCTATTAGACCAAGCCGTAACCTTCTGTTTCCAGCTAGTAGACCAAGCATTAGCCTTCTGTTTCCAGCTATTAGACCAAGCATTAGCCTTCTGTTTCCAGCTATTAGACCAAGCCGTAACCTTCTGTTTCCAGCTAGTAGACCAAGTATTAGCCTTCTGTTTCCAGCTAGTAGACCAAGCATTAGCCTTCTGTTTCCAGCTATTAGACCAAGCATTAGCCTTCTGTTTCCAGCTATTAGACCAAGCCGTAGCCTTCTGTTTCCAGCTAGTAGACCAAGCATTAGCCTTCTGTTTCCAGCTAGTAGACCCAGCCGTAGCCTTCTGTTTCCAGCTATTAGACCAAGCCGTAACCTTCTGTTTCCAGCTAGTAGACCAAGTATTAGCCTTCTGTTTCCAGCTAGTAGACCAAGCCATAGCCTTCTGTTTCCAGCTAGTAGACCAAGCATTAGCCTCCTGTTTCCAGCTAGTAGACCCAGCCGTAGCCTTCTGTTTCCAGCTATTAGACCAAGCCGTAACCTTCTGTTTCCAGCTAGTAGACCAAGCATTAGCCTTCTGTTTCCAGCTATTAGACCAAGCATTAGCCTTCTGTTTCCAGCTATTAGACCAAGCCGTAACCTTCTGTTTCCAGCTAGTAGACCAAGCATTAGCCTTCTGTTTCCAGCTATTAGACCAAGCATTAGCCTTCTGTTTCCAGCTATTAGACCAAGCCGTAGCCTTCTGTTTCCAGCTAGTAGACCAAGTATTAGCCTTCTGTTTCCAGCTAGTAGACCAAGCCGTAGCCTCCTGTTTCCAGCTAGTAGACAAGTGTTCTCCCTGTGATTCCAGCTATTTGTCCAGTTATCAGACTAAGCCTTAGCCTCAGGTTTGTTGATGTACAACACAACTGATGGTCCCAACCCCATTAAGAAGGCAAGAAATTTGACTAATGAACCTTGACGAGGAACACCTGTGAAGTGAAACTATTTCAGGTTCTACAACATGAAGCTCATCCAGAGAATACAAAAGTGAACAAAGCGGGAATCAGAGAATGAAAAATATAAAACATGTTCTGATGCATTTCACACTTTCATATTTACTACGTAATTTCAGATGTTATCATTCATAGTTTTGAAGCCTTCAGTGAGAATCTACAATAGAAATAGTCATGAAAATAAAGAAACCCGTTAAAGAGAAAGTGTGACTGGTCGTGTACATGCCAGAGTTCAGTATTAATTGGGAGACATTACAGGTGTTATTTACAGGTTTAATTCTGGAAAACCATCCACGTGACTGTTGATGTCGTGATAATTCCTTCCAAACTGATAGCTGGAGCTCCAGATGGCTCCATGCGGCTTCTCTCCTCTTTCTGGAAGCGAAGGCTGCAATTACAGAACAAACCAACGTGATTCATCTCCTTTCTATTTCCAGCTGCCGCTCACACCTTCAGCTCGTCACGTTCCAAACCGCCTCGCTCGCCACAACTTTCCTCTCACAGAGAAACTCCTGCAACACGACAAATTGGACCAAAATGAGCTGGAAAAAGGTTTTAGTTCAATAAAGGAGCCCAGAGATTTTGTCCCTCCTGTGCTGTGTGTAGTAATAACAGCGCTGTTAGCTAATAATAACTGATGGTTCACGGCTGACGAGCGATGCTAATGGAGAGGAGGCTAATTGTAGTCGCCCGGTCACGGCTGTGAGAATGTCTCTGGCAGGAAAATGAACTTTATTCTTAAATTACAGGCCCCTCTGTGGCGGACGCGCCTGTCCTATTATGTGCTAATTAGCAGACGCTTGGGACTCTTTAGCTAACGAGCCCGGGATAATTTTAACCCACGACGCTCGATGCGCGACCACATACAGTCACAATATGAACATATGGCTCGGCTTACATAAAACAGACGCACACACACTCGTACACACATGGCCTCGTGCATTCTCCCAGCATGCACCAGCTTAGCTGCTGCTGTGCTAATTGGCTTTGATGTGGTTCTGAAAATAGTATCTGTACAATCCCCTGTCTGCCTTCAGAAAAGATCATGCCCTTTCAATTCACAGTCCCAGCAGGCTGTCAATAGGAAATGGCTGTGAATAAAGGGGGCGGTTTAAAGGTGCATTTCACCTCCGCTCGCATCCATTGTCCCTGCACTCAGCAGAACAAGGCTGCACATTTAGTTCCTGTTCCTTTCTGTCATCTACAGACTAATTATTATTCTCCAATCACAGCTACCTGGTTATTCAGGACCAAACAAAACGGCTTCTTTAGAAAAAACACTCCCACTTCTGCTCAGCCAATAATTAAGATGGAAGCCTGATGGAAATGAAGGTTTAAAATGTGTGAATGGCAAGCTGAATGGGCTCTTTTTTATTTCAGTTAAACAGAAATGTTTTTGACCAGTGGATAATAGAGTAGTTTAGATTACAGGTCAGTTTCCCCTGAGGGATTTCTTCATACATAAGGAGATTTATTATACACTACTGTTCAAAAGTTTGGGGTCACCCAGACAATTCCACGTTTTCTGTGTTTTTGTGGTGATTTTCCATGTGTTTGCTGGCATATTTGAATGTTTCAGGGTAATTTATGGGGTAACTTTGCCAGTTTTCACATATTTTGTGTTGATTTTGGGTGTTTTCCTGCCATATTTATATCTTTCAGTGTACTTTTCGCTCTTTTTTGTGGTAATTTGTGTCTTTTTGTGGTGATTTTCCAGCTTTTTTAGTTATTTAGTTGTAGTTTTTTATCAGACCTCAGATGTGTTTCTCCTCCTAAATGTCATGGTTCTACCTGCTGGACTGATGACGTTCTGAGGCTCAGAAATGATGGAAAAAGTCCATTAAAAAGTGATAAATCTGGACCCCAGCTCTATGGAACTCTGGAGATATTTCCAGTCTGAAGGTAGAACTCTGATCGTTGATAAATTTCCTGCAGATGAAGAACCAGATGAATCTTGGCGGTAAATTTGCTCCTATTCACCTGTTTGTGCTGATATTGTCTTTTTGTGGAAATTTGGACCATTTCTGTGGCAATTTGCTTTTTTGTGGTGATTTTGAGTCTTTGTGGTACTTTTGCACGTTTCACTGGAAATTTTGTGTCTCCTTGAGGTGTATTTACGTTTATTCGTCGTAATTCTGTGTGATTTTGTCGTGGTTTTGCAGCTTTATGCAATGATTTATCTCTTTCCGGGTAAATTCTGTTTTTTTTGTACTGATTTTGCATCTTTTTGTGGTGATTTGTTGCAATTTTGCATGTCTTTGCAGTAATTCTGTGTGCATTTGTTGTGGTTTGAATCCTCGTTCTGTACATGTGCAGCTTCAAAGTTCAGATTTTTCTCCCCAAAACTACTAAAATAATCTTTTGTAGTGATGATTCCACCAGGAGAGTAAATGATCAGAACCCAGAACTTCCAGCTGGTTCTGCAGGACTCCTCGTTTTCTGGACTCCAGAGTGTGACTGTGACTCATCCAGGAGAGTCCGGGTGACCTCAGTAATTATTTAATTGATCGTCTCTGTGAGGTGCTGCAGCGGTGAGGAGTGTTTTTTAATTGATGGAATTATCCTGAAGGTCTGCGTGAGGCTGGTACAGATCAGAAGGTCAGAGCTTTGATCAGAGACCAACATCTGACCTCCAGCTGAGCAGAGACAACATGTCAACACAGGAAGTCACGCTTCAGGCTGCAGCAGGACGTGTTTTACTGCTTTTAACACGGTGAACACGCTGCTGCATCACTGCTGCGTCACCGATGTGGTCGCAGCGACATTTCATCTCCTCTTGGCTGAACATCGATCGCTCCCTGATTCCTGGATCTCAGTTCATAAAGAGCTTGAGTTGATTTTCAGCAGAGTTTTGTGGCAGCAAAACATTTTAACGTCGATATTAGAGTCGATCAAATTAGTTTAATTACAGGAAGGAAAAATCAGGATTTAGATTAATATTTGAACAAACTGCTCAGCCCTTTAACGACAGAATTATTACATTATATTACAAAAAGGAGGGGAATATAGTTTAATCCAGATGTAGAGGACGGAGTAGAGTTTGATCCAGATGTTGTTTTTCTGGTCGGTTTGTGTATTTTTGCTGTGGTTTTGCATCTTTATGTGTGTATTTTTCTCTTTCTGAAGTAATTTTGTGTCTTTTTGGGCTAATACTGTGTCTCTGTTGTGATTTACCTCTTTTCCTGTTAATTTTGCATCTTTTTCTGGTAATTTTATGTGTCTTTGTTGTATTTTTGCATCTTATGTAGTGATTTATGTCTGTCTGTCGTAATTCTGCATCTTTTTGGGGTCATTTTGTGTCCCTCTGTTGTGATTTGTATCTTTCTGTGGTGTTTTTTTTTCCACTATGAGGGATCCTAAACTGTAACTGTAAAGTGCTGGCTTCAGATTAGCAACAGGTTAAAGGCCTGATCACAGTACAGATGTCGACTACATTTAGCAGAACCTAAACATAACAAAACCAGATCTGGTCCAACTTTTCTGTCTGCAGCTCCTTCAAATACATAAAAACTGTTTGGAGAGATAAAGGCTGTCCTTTGGACCTGTTGCTGCCGAGCTCAGAAACCTTTATTCCAGAAACAAAGCAGCAGAGTGGGAGTTATTCCAGAAAGAATCGTACAGAGAAAAACAGCTTCACTTAATTAAATCACCTGCATGGAGTTCTTAATGAGCAGCTTTTACTGGGTTCATATAGAAAACTACAGCTGGAGTTTGTTCAGGAGCTGCTTCGTCCTGTAGTTTATCAATCAGATCTGATGTAACGGTTTACATCCTGAGAGGATCTGTGGTGTTTTCTGCCTGCTTTCTGATCTCTTCAAGGTCTTTTATTCTTCATTTATATGTAGATGAATGTTTATAGTTCATGGCTTGACAGAGCAGATGCTGCAGCCTCTCATGATGTAATGACATGACAACAGAAACTAATACATGATCAGTACGTAATCTATAGTCTTTTGCGTCTCTGTTGGGATTTGCATCGTTTGTGTTGATTTTGTGACTTTTTATCATAATTTCACCTCTTTTTGTTGTGCAATTGCATCTTTCTGGTAATTCTGTGTGTTTTTGTCGTGCTTTTGCATCATTATGTGATGATTTATCTCGTTTTGGAGTAAATTCTGCATCTTTTTGTAGTGATTGGATCTTTTTGTGGCCATTTTGTGCCTTTGTGTGGTGATTTGTGTGTTTTTGTGGTGATTTTGCATCATTTTGTGTTGATTTGGTCTTTGATTTTTGTCATAATTTCACCTCTTTTGTCATGATTTTGCATCTTTTTTTAAGTGATTTTGCATCTTTTTCTGGTAATTCTTGTGTTTTTGTCGTGATTTTGCATAATTTTGTGTTGATTTGTGAGTTTTGTCGTAATTTCACCTCTTATTGTGATTTTGCATTTTTTTTCAGATTTTTTTTTGTGTTTTGTTGTGATTTTGCATCGTTTTGTGTTACTTTGTGACTTTTGTCATAATTCCGCCTCTTTTTGAGGTGATTTGGATCTTTCTGTTGCCTTTTGTGCCCTCTGTAGTAATTTTGCGTGTTTTTGTGGTGATTTTGCATCACTTTGTGTTGATTTTGTGACTGTTTTTCATAGTTTGTCTCTTTTGTTGTGATTTTTGCATCATTTCTAATTAATTTGGGTCTTGGTGCAAGAGAGCATTAAAAGGTTTACCAGGCATTGGGGCACCATGACTTCTGTAGCTGTGGAGTAGATTTAATTTCACTGTTTTTGTGTGTCTGTGGTTGATCAGCAAGTTCATAAACCTGCGCTGTGCTAAGTTTGTTACCGATGAATCATTATTGCTCTATATCCTGGCTGACTGTCCGCTTTAAAAACCAGTAATTCCTGATTGAAAACGGTTCCTAAAGACTTGTAGAAAAGCGTGTGGAGTGTGTTGTATTAATTATCTGGATGTAGCGCCTTCTCAACACATTTAGCTTCAGTCTGTGGGATATTTTCACACTCTGAGGTCAACAAAAGGAGTCCAAACATGAGAAACTAATGGAAGGAAGTGAGCCGGAGAAGCCGTGGTGTTGCAGGAAGTTCACAGGCTGAAATCAATCTCTGTGTTTCTGTGTTTGTAGTTTGATTCCTCTGAAAGTGTTTGATTAAAGCGGCTGTTGACTTAATTCAGAACGAAGGCTCGGCTACGTTTGCTTATCATTCCCTTTGAAGTCCTTTTCCCACCCAGCGCCGCTCCTTCCTGGAGTCACGGCTGTTTTCATCATCTTTTCATTATTTGAAAGGAGGGAGAAAGTGGGGAAAAAATGCCACTATCTCATTACTTTCACAATTACTGTAGTGGCTGTCAGAAAATAAGCCTAATCACAATCAAGAGAAGGGAAAAATGTTATTGTTTGATGGGATTCTGATCTGGCAGCGCCTCGTCGTTGTTTCAAACGGCGCCTGAAAGACTTGATTTCTTTTACTGCCGCTTTCAAAGGAGCCTTTCATCTGCTGGATTTTTGACATAATTCACGAGTCGATCTGACTGGTTGCACGGCGCAATGTCAAAGAAGGTAAAGCACATTACAGGCAGAGAAAAGTCGACATTTACTACAAAAAATATCCATCATGAGGCAGTCATTTAATCCTGCACTGAGTCATAAAAGCTGCTTTATCCGGAGAAAACAAGCGAGGAGACGCCGGTTCAAACGCTGATTAATTAGTGCGATTCAAGGACTTCTTTAATTGGCATAAACATGAAAAAATATATCAGAACAAACTGAAACAGAATGAGCACATTCATCACGACAAGCAGGAAATAAAGCAAATTTGTGTTTCACTGGCATTAAATCAGGAAACTCATCCAGTCCAGTCTGATCTGCAGTGGACCAGACCAGTTAAAACCACAACAGAAAACCTAGAAACAACCACAACTCCTATTGGTTCCTTTGTTTAGTGCAAAAATGTTCACATTTAAGGAATTATCTTTATACAAAACGTGGACAACCAGAAGCTTCTTATGACAAAAGAAACAGACAACAAAAACAAGACAAAATATCACAAAAATGAGACGCGAAAATAACAAAATACTGATAAACAAGAAATAAAACAAGAAAGGGGACAAAAAATGACAAAAATGTCACAAAACGGCCAAAAAAATTGACAAACGACACAAGCGAGACAAAAAGCAAAACGACAAAAACGAGAAACAGAATGACTAAAACTTGAGTTAAAACGACAAAAGTCAGACAAAAAAGCAACAAATTAAGAGAAAATATTACAAAAACGAGCACAAAATAACAAATAAAACAAAAATGCAAAGTGACAAAAATAAGACAAAAATCACAAGTGAGAGGAAAAAGGAAACACAAAATAAAAACAGAAACAAAGCAAGAAAAACTGCAGATAAACGGCAAAAGTCAGATTTAAAAAATGACAACATTGGACCCTCTGGAGGGCCACTTTTGGCCGGCGGGCCTCATGTTGGACACCCCTGCATTAGCTGGTCATGTTTGCACAATGATCAAAGTTTTATTTTGCGCTTTGCTCAGTTTATTTGTGCACAAAATGTAAACAACACGAGAGAAAAGCTTCAAAACCTCAGATCTGTGCTAAATGTTAATGAGGAACGTGAAGTTGGACTCGTGGTGTGTTCACTGTCCACGTTCTGCCAGATCTGGACTGAAAACATCTTCACTTCCCACTCGTTTGGGGGATTATTGTTCTTCTGTTTTCTCTGTTTGCTTTCAGCATCGTCGTCCTGCTGTGTGATTAGTTTACATCCAGTGAGTTCTGGTGCCTGTTTCTCTTCTTTCACTCAGAACATTTGCACAAATTGAAGTCTTAATATGATAAAAAAGTGTTTAAAATGTGTGTATCAGTGAAAGGATGAGACCAAATGTCCTCCTGGTTTACCAGCAGCACATTCATGGAGCGATTTAATGATCTCAACAAAAATTATTTGACTTCCAGAACTGACAAACTGAGCTTCATTACAGAACCTGCAGCGAATAATGAGCTTTTAAAAATGATAATATTAAAAACGCAGTAAGGCTCTTTGCCAAAAAAAGACATTTTACATGTTCTAGGGACCTGTCAGAGAGTCTGCAAAGTTTTTCCTGGCTCTGTCTAACTCTGTACTGAGGCTGTGTGGTGTTTTCCAGCAGACTGGAGGTGGATGGAAGCACTGTGTTAAATCTGGTTCATTACCAGGTAAAGGGTCGTGAACTGAAGGTAATACAGAAACCTATATTTTATCAAACTAACACTAATACGTACACGTCACCTCGACATTACACAATTAGAATGGAATCTGTTTATTTATTTACTTATTTTCCTCTTAAGTCCTAGAAAAGATTGAAGTTTATTAGATTTTTAAAAAATCTACCTGCAAACAGGAAAGTCGCTGTTGCAGGGGGCGGAGTTTAGAAGAGTTTTAATTAATGACAGGGCATCAACAGTCTTCAGGGATTAATCCATTATTTTAGACACCAGTTGGAACATACCACCTGGAAACACCCCCAGGTTTTCACCACTGTGGTCTGGTCCAACCTGATCTGACTTGTTTATTATTTACTGGATGTTTACTGGACATTTACTGAGCGTTTCCGAGATGTTTACTGAATGTTTACTGGTCGTTGGTTTGACTGCATTCTGCCCAGACTCCTGGATGTTTACTAGTTGTTTCCTGGATGTTTCCCTGGATGTTTCCTGGATGTTTCTTCGGCGTTAGCTCCAAACTAACATGTTGAATAAGCCATCATTGCGTTCTGTCCAGACTCCTGGATGTTTCCTGGATGTTTCTTCGGCGTTAGCTCCAAACTAACATGTTGAATAAGCCATCATTGCGTTCTGTCCAGTCTCCTGGCCTGGTTGTGTCTCTGTTATTGCATGTTCCTGCATGTTGCGGTGCCACTTTGTTCTATGTTGTGCTCCACAGCGTTTCCACGCTTTCATCCACTGTTAGATCAGATATTGCAGCGACTGTGGTCAGACATCCAGTCGCCTCGCTACGTGATGGAAGACGCTGTTCAGTGGTAATCAAAAGCCTGGAAATTAAATACGTCTGGAATTATTGAACAGGTAGCTTTAGAGACACAAACAAGTTCCAGCACAGTGAGCTGTGCACTTTGTCCTTTTATGAGGCTTTTAGTGTCCAAATTATTAAAAATGCCACATTAAATGGTGCATGTTTTGCCTTTAAACCGCCACGGACGTTTGGTTTTAGATTCTGTTCAGTAGAATTTTGGGGTAAAGAAGAAGATTGCACCAAAAGAGCAAAATGATTTCTTTAATCTTTGTCTATTTCTGATTTAAAAATGTGGATATCTCAGCTAACCGTGGAGAACGATGTCGTGACACTAATCAGTCAAAACGAACAAAAATCAGACTAAAAAAAAAAAGAAAAAAAACAACAAAAGCAAGACAAAAGATTAAAAAAATGAGACACAAAACGACAAAAAATGAGACAAACGTCACGAAAGAACCCAAAAAAAGAGACAAAAAGATGAGACAGTTTATTGATCCCACAGTGGGGAAAGTTAAACGTTCCAGCAGCTCCAAAAGAAAAAGTGTAAAGGCAGTACAAGAATAAAATGAAGAAAACGTTACTAAGCGACAAAAATAGGACAAAAAAACACAAAACGACAGAAATGACACACAAAAAAAGACAAACAAAACTGACAAAATATTACAAAAAATGAAGCACAAAGCAACGAAAAAAGACACAAAATGACCAAAAAAGAGACAAACCACATGAAACAAAACAAAAACGGGACAAAAAATTAGACAAAAAAACACAAGCGAGGCAAAAAAGAACCAGAAAAACGAGAAACAACGATAAAAGCGTGAGACAAAATAGTTAATCAGTTTTAATAATAGCTGATAACCGTCAGCTGTAGCCTCAAACAAACCACCGAACTGTGAGAGATTTCTGCTTGATTTAAGTTTCAAACAAACAATTTTCCCTTTTCACAGGAGGACAGACATTAGAGGTGAAGACCAGCTGCTGTGAATGCTTTAGTGTGGATGTTTTATTAAAAATAAACCCACTGACTCCTGCTAATGTGTGTTAACGTTCCTTCTCTCATCTACAGGGATCTCTGCTAGCTCCGTCGGTATCTCCATCTCGTCATGCTTTCAGCTCTTTCCATTCTCTCCAAGGAGACGAGAAAGAAGTGTAATTACCTGAAGGAGACCCAAACCCTCCGTTGCGCGGCGCAGAAATCCGGCCGTAATGACAAAAGGTAAGCCACTTAAAGACAGAAGCTCTGCCATTTCTCTCACCTCACTTCAGCAGCTAATGACTAGACTCAGACCCAGCAGCCCTCCAGCCTCTCCACAAAGACACAATCACACAACGAACGCACTCAGAAACCTCTGCATGACGCATTATTAGTGCACGGTTAGCCTAGCTTAGCATACGGGAGGAAACTAAAAATGATGTCCTGAACCCAAGCAGCTGCAGCAAAAAATAGACGGCTAGAACACAACCGATACTGAACCATATGTGTTCAAAATACTTCAAAATTGCTTTCAAAAGTGACAAAAATCTGTCCAAAATGACTCTGTATACTGGATTAAAAGATTCAAATATTGTCCTAAATTACTAAAATCTGTCTTAAATGCCTCCAACATTGACAAAAAAATTGTAAAACATTTAAAAAAAGAACATTTAAATTTGTTCCAAATTATTTAAATTTGGTTCAAAATGGCAAAAATGTGTCTTCAAAATATTCAAATACAAATCTTTTAAAAAATGACTACTGAATAACTTCATGGTGAAAACACCATTGCCACACGGTGTCAGATTTTTGTGGCGCATTTGATAACTGTTCATCACCCATGCCTGCTGTACGTCCTGGCTAAATTTAAGCTCTGTTTGAGTTTTATAACTTTTTTGAAAAAAGTGTAAAAATTGGTTCCAAAATCGTCCAGATTATGACACGTTAATGCAAAATGGCCGACTTCTTGTTGGTTGTTTGGTGTGGCTGTGTAAGAGGCTTTTTGTACGTCCTGATGTGTACAGATGCGTGCCAAATTCGTAGATGTAGGTGCAACGTGGTTTGGGGATTGAATTTTCAGAATATTCCAGGAGGGCGCTGTCGAGCCATTTTGCCACATATTGAATGTATGAATTTTCTTGTGTTTTCAGGTGTTTTTATCACCTCAAAAATGCAGTCCAAAACCAAGTCTAATACAAGTCCAAAACCAAGTCTAATACCAGTCTAAAACCAGGTCCAAAACCAAGTCTGATACGAGGTCCAAAACCAAGTCTAAGGGTGCTTTCACACATATGCCTTTTGGTCCGCTTAAAGCGGACTGGAGTCCGCAACTCCAGCAAGTACGGTTCGTTTGGGCTGGTGTGAAAGCAGACCAGATGTTTTGGTGCGGACTTAAAGAACCGGACCGAGACCACCTTCCGAGAGGTGGTCTCGGTCTGCTTCTATGTGAACTCCAGTTCGGTTCACTCCCTGGTGAGAACACAAACCTGTCTCCATTCGGACTGGCTTGATGGCGCAGCAGACTTTTTGGTCTACGGGAGCTTCCGTAGCCAAAAACGACTGTGTAATGTTCTCGTACCGAATGCGAGCTTCATGCTGGAACAACAGCAGTATTTGTGCTTGCTGCATAAAGCAATGATACGAATATATGGCAACAAGAACGAACAGGAGAGCATAGTTCATTGTTTACGAATAAACCTCGATCCATGGAATAAACCCAGCCTGCTGTTTTCTTCTGGGATTTTTCCCTCTTCACATGCTGCACCAATCAGCGTTCACCTACGTCATCTAAAACACCTTATTTTTGTGAACAGCGCCGCCAAACGACTGGGGGGAGATATAACATTCATCGTAGTTGGTTCAACTGCGAAAACACTGGTGTGAATGCGAACCGAACCAGTTGAAATTAGCAACATTGTAAAAACTTTTGGGTCCAAACGAACCACTCTAATGGACTAACAGGTGTGAAAGCACCCTAAACCAGGTCCAAAGCAAGTCTAATACCAGGTCCAAAACCAAGTCTAAAAACAGGTCTAAAACCAGGTCCAAAACCAAGTCTAAAAACTAGGTCCAAAACCAAGTCTAAAACCAGGTCCAAACCAAGTCTAATACCAGTACAAAACCAGGTCCAAAACCAAATCTAAAACCAGGTCCAAAACCAAGTCTAATACCAGTACAAAACCAGGTCCAAAACCAAATCTAAAACCAGGTCCAAAACCAAGTCTAAAACCAGGTCCAAAACCAAATCTAAAACCAGGTCCAAAACCAAGTCTAATACCAGGTCCAAAACCAAGTCTAAAACCAGGTCCAAAACCAAGTCTAAAACCAGGTCCAAAACCAAGTCTAAAACCAGGTCCAAACCAAGTCTAATACCAGTCCAAAACCAAGTCTAAAAACAGGTCTAAAAACCAGGTCCAAAACCAAGTCTAAGACTAGGTCCAAAACCAGGTCTAAAACCAGGTCCAAAACCAAGTCTAATACCAGGTCAAAAACCAAGTCTAATACCAGGTCAAAAACCAAGTCTAATACCAGGTCCAAACCAAATCTAATACCAGGTCCAAACCAAGTCTAATACCAGGTCCAAAACCAAGTCTAAAACCAGGTCCAAAACCAAGTCTAATACCAGGTCCAAAACCAAGTCTAATACCAGGTCCAAAACCAAGTCTAAAACCAGGTCCAAAACCAAGTCTAAAACCAGGTCCAAAACCAAATCTAATACCAGGTCCAAACCAAGTCTAAAACCAGGTCCAAAACCAAATCTAATACCAGGTCCAAACCAAGTCTAATACCAGGTCCAAAACCAAGTCTAAAACCAGGTCCAAAACCAAGTCTAAAACCAGGTCCAAAACCAAGTCTAATACCAGGTCCAAAACCAAGTCTAAAACCAGGTCCAAAACCAAGTCTAAAACCAGGTCCAAAACCAAGTCTAATACCAGGTCCAAAACCAAATCTAATACCAGGTCCAAACCAAGTCTAAAACCAGGTCCAAAACCAAATCTAATACCAGGTCCAAAACCAAATCTAATACCAGGTCCAACCAAGTCTAAAACCAGGTCCAAACCAAGTCTAAAACCAGGTCCAAACCAAGTCTAATACCAGGTCCAAAACCAAGTCCAAAACCAAAAATAAAATAGAAACCCATGGTCTTTGCACCATTTGATGTTTGGATGCTAAAAAAGCGAGTTTTTTAGCTTTTCGTTGAGTTTCAGAATAATTCTGCACCCTAATAGTTGGATATTAATTGTCCACACACACACATATTCTCCTGAGGAAGCCAGAACTTTCTTTTTTTCTGTTTAATCCTCACGTTTGAGTTTTTTTATTGTATTCCTTCAATAATAAAATGAATCCTCAGTAAAAACCGGCTTAATAACGATGTGTATTCCTCAGCGAGTTACAGAAACGGCCAGACTTCTTTATTTGGTTGAAGTGTTGGACTGCCAGGAAACACTAATCTCACCCGTTAAACAGGCTGAAAGTCAAAAAGGAAGCAATTAAGCTTTATCTCCACCTGTAGAGATCTAAACTCACATTTCCTCGCTCAGATTAGAAGCGTTTCCGTCCTCTTCGCTGCAGAAACACTCTCTGCCGTGTCCGTCTGGCTGTAAAGGATTACAGCAGCGCGGCGGTAATTAGTTGTGGCATAATGAACATTTGGCCCTGTGGCGGGGAATAATTAAGCAGCACTTTGCGGTGATCGGTAACGAGGTGACGAGGCCAGAAAACCTCCCGAGTTCACCAACACTCGCTCTTAATGGGATTCATTACGCTGCCCAACTTCTTCTGCTACACATAGAACATGAATAAAACATGGATCCCGCTCCAAATGTAAATAATTCACCCTCCTGTGTGTCACTTCCAACATGTGTGTGTCTTTAAAGCTGAGAAGTCCGGGTCATTAGTGTCAGAAAGTAGGTTTTGGTTTCATGCTTTATTAAATCCTCCTGGTGAGGAGCAGCAGCGACGAGGTTTCTGAGACTTCCTGTCATCAGACCAGTGTCACGGACGTCGTTCTCCACGCAAAGCGAGCTGAGATATCCACATTAGAACGCTAACTGGCTAAAATTCATCTGGAAAACACCAAGTCCTTCATTTAAACCGATAAATACACAGCTGATTTAAGGTAGACTTCATTTGTGTACCAGTACACTGACCAAAACAACTTTGATCAGTGTGCGTCATTGTTTTTTGTCTTTTTTCGTCTGAGTTTTGTGATTTTGTTTCTGTTTTGTCGTTGTTACGTCCCCTAGAACTAGGGGATGAGGGGAGTAAAAACAAACAGATACAGAGGCAGGAAAAACTGATGGTTTGACGTCAACCCAAAAGCAAATTTTACAAAAACGCTCAGTTTTAAATTACTTGGAGCAAATTCAGTGTTGTTCTTCAAAAGGTTTTTTTTAAATTTTTGACAATATTTGAGTTATTTTAAACAGATTTTAATCTTCTTTGGACAGTCTTTACATGCGTTCTAGATGGACATGATTAAAATTAATGGTTTTTTTTTTATATTTGTGAGATGTATTTAGATTTATTCGGTTTTTATTTTGTGTCTGAGGCTCATCTCCCCCCTCTGGCTCTGCTGTGTTCCCTTAAATGCATAATTAGATAAATGTTAAAAAGGCATTAGCAGCCACGCTTCATTTTTAACGGCACAGAAATGGTGTTGATCAGCAGTGAGAAAGTGTTTCAGTCCCCTGTTAATAAGTCTGGTGGCTCATTTTAAAGAGAAATGACGTTAATTAAGGAGATATTAGAGGAACATGAGACTGTAGTTTAGCCTGCTGCATGATGAAATGAGAATGAGATGTTTTAATGATGTTTGTTCAGTAGAGCTGCTGACTAATCCAGTTACCCATCATGCTCTTCACCTGATCGGCCCTCAGGAACCTCCAGAGAATCAAAGCGTTCATAAATACTTTCTACATGTTTACACGCCGTCGGGGGAAACTCGCTTCATCCGCTAAATGTCAACCTGGCATTTCTGTTCCTGTTTCACTCTCTGTCTGGCTGGAAAATGATTAGGGCGTATTGATCTGCTGATTTATTGATCAGCTACTGAGAGAGGGAGCGATAATGTTCACATTAGACTCCTCCAACAGGAAACACCGACAGAACTGGACATTCTAGACTTAGAACCAACTTTTTGGACTTGGAACCGGACCTTCTGGACGTAGAACCAAACCTGCTAGACTTAGAACCAACCTTCTGGGCTTAGAACTGGACTTTCTAAAGTTAGAACCAACTTTTTGAACTTAGAACCAACCTTCTGGGCTTAGAACTGGACTTTCTAAAGTTAGAATCAACTTTTTGGATTTAGAACCGGACCTTCTGGACGTAGAACCGAACCTGCTAGACTTCGAACCAACCTTCTGGGCTTAGAACTGGACTTTCTAAAGTTAGAACCAACTTTTTGAACTTAGAACCAACCTTCTGGGCTTAGAAGCCTCTGTCATGGTGCCTGTTGCTAGCTAAACTCCCACAATGCTCTCTGCTTTAACATGAACTGTAGTCGTAGTGACTGATCCAGCCCTGTTTTAAATTCCTCCAAAATGACTCAGATATTATCTTAAAAGTATCAAATCTGTCTAAATGAGTCTGATGCTGGATGAAAAACTCAAATATTGTCCAAAGAAGACTAAAATCTGCGTAAAATGACTAAAACATAATCAAAAATATTTTAAAAATCTTTCAGTATCGGCTTCATAACACACAGGAAACATAAAGAATCAGTCTTAAATACTGAAGACCAAAGCTAGTGATAGATTAGATTTGCAGGTTAGGGTTAGTGTTTTCTATAAGAAAACTGTTTTTATTCGAAACTTCATTTTCATTATTTTATGTCTCTTTAGTCTCAAATATGTCGTGAAAACTGAAACGTCTGAACCGAATCGATATCAAAGCTGTGACAATGCGACCATAAATATTAAACACCAAAAGATTTCTGCTCAACGACATCAACAGAACACTTGAGGAGTTCGTTTAGATGTTTAGTGGACAATCAAGGACGATTTCTGAACGCTCAGACTCCAGAATGCTTTTAATGAGAAAACAGCTCATCTCTGAAGCTTTTAACAAAACATCACAAAAAGTCACATTAAAATCGTAGACGAGTGAGTTTTCACTCAATTACTGACAGTTTGAAGTACCTGAAGGCTGCATTCCAGCGCTTCTGAAATGCCAATATTTATTCACAGATTTGTTACACTCAGTTTGTTTATTATTTCTTTATTTCATAAGTCAGCAGAAATGTTTGTCAGTAAGAAACGGTGAACTGTTCTATAGTTTATGGCACTGAGTCTCAAAAACTAATAAAAATATGTCAAGAAATGACATTAAATGAGCTCCACAGTTTTAAATTGCTCCAAAAAGACTCAAATCTGTCTAAAATGAGTCTAAGACTGGATTAAAGAAGGAAATATTTTCAAAAAAAAAAAACTATCTAAAATGACTCAAATATGGACACAAATGATTTTAAAAAATCCTTATAAAGTATGACAGAAAATTAGTTTCAAATCATTTTAAATTGGTCCAAAATTACAAAAATACTGTCAAAAATGACTGAAATCTTTTGAAAGAATGACAGAAAAAGTGTTCCAAATATTCTAAAATTGGTACAAAAAATGAAAATTTGTCAAAAATTACTCAAATGTTATCTTAAAATACTCAGTGTCCAAAATGAGTCTGATACTGATTAAAAAGATGCCAATATTGCTCCAAAAGACTTAAATATTGTCAAAACAAAAATAAAAAATATCTTCTAAAAATGACATCAGATTTGTTCTAAATCATTTTAAATTGATCCACAAAGACTAAAATTTGTCTTTTTGAAACATTTTAAAATTATTTGGAACAAGTTTAATGTCATTTCTTTATATTTGTTTATTATCTTTGACAATATTTAGACAGATTTTAGTCTTCTTTGGACACTAATTGAGTCTTTAATCCAGCATCAGATTGATTTTAGACTAATTTGAGTCTTTTAGAATAGCATTTGAGTCATTTTAGGCAGATTTTAGTCATTTTGAAGCAATTTAAAATGATTTGGAACAGATTTAATGTAATTTTCTTGAAAGATTTTTATTGTTTTTGACAATGTTTGAGTCACTGAGGACAGATTTTAGTCTTTTAATCCAGTATTAAACTCATTGTTGACAAATTTTAGTGTTTTTGGGCCAATTTCAAATGATTTGGAACAAATTTAATGTAATTTCTTGACAGATTTTTCTTATTTTATTCGAGATCCGGTGCCATAAACTACAAAATAGTCCACTGTTTCATATTTGCAAACATTCTTCTGACCTATGAAACAAAGAAATAATAAATAAGAGTAATAAATAATAAGTCTGTTTAGATTCTTGTTGTTGGTTCTGTTAAACTCGCTGTAAACTGATGGTGGACTGCTCTGGGAGATGATGTTCTCCTCAGGAGTCTGGAGAGGAGGAGCTGGAGGAGCTGGAGGAGTCTGAGCAGCTCTGGCCTGCATCGCCTCGGGCCTCCTGGCCTCGGTGGTCCTCCATCCAGCCTCGGCTCCTCCTCCTCCCCTCCGGCTGCTCTGTCCGAGCAGCTTTGTAGCAGCCAGCAGAAGGCCTCCGGGATTTACCCACAATCCTCGGGGCCGGCTGGTATCTCTCCAGCCCAGAGTGCGAGGTCAGCCGCCCGCCGGCCATGAAGACCCCCAAAATACAAGGTCCAGAGATTTCACAGCACAGTTCTCCGTGGAGAGGCGTGAATAATAAAGCAGATCTGAGGCCCGGAGCTCCTGGAAGGAAAGTTTCAGTTCAGTCCCCAACGACAGGAAGCACATTAAGAAGGAGCTCACTCTGAAATTAACTAAATGGATTTATTAGCGTTTATATTTCTGCATGACGTCTGCTGTGGAATGAAAATGAGATCAACAGTTCCATGGAGGTGGAGATATTACTCAGTTTCCTCTGAGATTCTGGTGAGACGCAGAAACCCTCAGAGACGTCCACCACGTCCTCCTGGATTTAAACTCAGACGGACTAGAACTAGATGATACGGCCCAGTAATGTTCAAAAAAAGAAAGCGTCGGCATGCAGATGTGAAAGTGAGATAATAGCTGGACATAAGAATATTAAAAGACAAACTAGAGCTATGAAGAAGAAATGGAGCAATTAGAATTTAAGACAAAGTGAATCTAAAACAAGAAGAGCTGGAAGTGAAATTAGACTAAATTAAAACCTAGCATGCCCCGAGGATAAAAGATCCAGTCAGATTTACCTTGTTCCAGGATGTTAAAGGTTGTTCCACATCAACATAATATTTTAAATAATAATTCTTATTCATGGAACGTGTCCCACAACATGTTGGCATAACCTGTTGATGACATTTTTGTCGTTTTATGTCTCATTTTTTTAGTCATTTTGTGTCTCGTTTTTGTTGTTTTGTGTCATTTTTATCAGTTTTTGTCTGGTTTTTGTTGTTTTGTCTTGTTGCCATTTTGTCTCTTTTTTTATTTCTTGTTTTTGTTTTGTGTCGTTTTTTATGATTTTGTGTCTAATTTTTGTCATTTTATGTCTCTTTTGTTGTTTTATTTCTTGTTTTTGTTTTGTGCCATTTTTGTCATTTTATGTCTCATTTGTGTTATTTTGTGTCTCATTTTTGTTGTTTTGTGTCACTTTTATTGTTTTTTGTCTGGTTTTTGTTGTTTTGTCTCGTTTTTGCCATTTTGTCTCTTGTGTTATTTCTTGTTTTTGTTTTGTGTCATTTTTTATCATTTTGTGTCTAATTTTTGTCATTTTATGTCTCATTTGTGTTGTCTCATTTTTGTCAATTTTGACAATATTATGGACACATTTGGAGACTTTTAGATGTTAGCCAATCAATATGGAGCAGAAAACTGAAAAAGGTTTATTTTTAACACGCTGAAGCCTAAATGTCCTCCATAGATAATCTCCAGCGTCTGTACAGAACGTCCTGCTTGTATTTTGCTGTTTGATTGTTAGTGATGTTCTGCAGAACTGTAATTATAGTTTGTTTTCTTTAATGTCTGAGCCTGAATTTATCCGACGGTTTCCACAGACACAAAGATGATTTCTGGAACAAACTAAACCAGCTAACTGGCTGCTAACGACATCAGCAGTGACAGGAGAAGCTGCGAGCGTTTGGGACGTGGAGGTGTAATTGGAAGAGGTGGAGCTGAATTAGATTTTAATTTGGTGAAAGAATCTCAGGGTAACAAGCCTCCTCTCTCTGGTAAATCTCTAAAGTGATCCTTAAATGGATTATCTGACGGCTACATGATCGGTTTGATCACCTGCAGAATGAAGCGGATGTAATCGTGTTTGGAGGAGTCCTTCAGGTCATTAACACCGCATGTTTGTCACTTTAAATCTGTCTTTGTGCAGTAATGAAGTCCAAAATCAATCCAGTATGATGATTAACTGGCAGGAAAGATAAACCAGTGGCGATCAGTACAGTGTTCTGTATTTCTGAGGTGAAATAAAACCGGTGAGTTAAAGAGAAAAACAGAATGAGAGGAGAAACATGACATTAAATTAAATGTCAGATGTAAAAGAGAAGTCTTTAAGTTGTTCCTAAAATACATGGCGGGGCTCGTCTCCATGGATCAGCTCCTGTTGATGTGAACACCTGAGCCGGCTGTCACACCTGTGTGTTAATTAGCTCGTCATCTATCAGCGGGAGAAGCAGCTCGTTAGGCTCAGAAAGTTTTAAACATGAGAACACTCTGACAGGGTTTGTCTGTTGAAAAGAAACTTTTAAAGATTCGATTACCGACAAAAAAAAACAACCTGTAAATTCATACAAATAACTCTGATCTGCTTTCTGATTACCTGTGAGACAAAAGAAGAGTTCCTGTTGTCTGTGAGTTAAACTGCTGGAGCTGTGTTTTATACAATCAGCAGAAAGCATCACATTTATCTGCAGTTTTTCATTCTAAAAAGCTTCTTGGCTGATGGAAAACAGCAGCGTGTCACTGTGGGAGGGATCTGTACATGACTGTTATTACCTTAAATAAGAACGCTCTGCTGGGGTTTCACTACATTTAATACTATATGGAGGGAAAGAACCGCTCCTTCTCAGAGTCCTGTCACATCAGAAACTCTTAAATTCTCCTATTTTTTAAGTTTCCTGAGGAGCATCTTCAGACTGAAGCCTTAAAGAGGCGGCAGGTTTCTATTCTGAGCCTTATTCTGGAACAGAAGCATCTAAGTCTGGTCAGTCTGACCTGGAACACAGAATTTCTCTGGAAATAAATTAACATGGAAGCAGCTCATCGCTAACAGATGTTTTGTGTCTTGTTTTTTGTCATTTTGATGATCAACATATAAAGAAACAAAAACAGCACCCAACAGAGCGCAGCACTCCTCCAAGGCTGCCCATTCCCCCATAGGGCAGAAATGCAGCATTTGTTATTAGACAGACGTCCATTTGCAACATTACTCATAAACAGACTAACGGATTTGGATGAAATTTTCAGAACAGTCTATTGTTGAGCATTAATGCATCTGAATATATTCCCCTGAAATTATAATGTGCACAACATGAACTCTTCAGTCATGTTTTTCCAAAAAATATTACATATTTACTAGGGGTGAAATCCAAAAATGACAAAATAAAATTCAAAGACGCACAAAATAAAAACCGTGAAGGGACGCCATGCACCACTGAGACTAATGATTTTTGACCCTCCTTGCCTACCGTAGCAAAACACTCGCTTCAAAATGGAGGAAGACGAGGCGGAGGAATTAGCTGATGCTCCGTCGTCAAATAAATCGGTTGTGTGTCCTTATTTTGACTTCCTATGTAAACGACGAGAGAACGGTTAGAAGATTGCGGATAAAACAAAAACCGTGTGCAAAATATGCCGCTATAGTTCGCCGTATACTGCGGCGAGTACAACTACCATGATGAAAATGAGATTTTGGCATAACTTCCTGCTGTTGGGGATTTTCTTTAATCTTTATTTCATATCGTGAGTATTTCGTATCATGAGCCCTGTTTCGTATTTGGTATCGTTTCGTGAGTTGACCATTTCGTTACACCCCTAATATTTACTGTCAGCTATTTAAAAAAATAAAGCAAATACATGATCTGATGAGAGACTCTTATTGTGAAATACTTATGAGCACGGTATAGAAAACAGGGAAGCATTCTGCGCTTAGGAAAATGTTTGTTTTCCGTAGTTAGATGGAAAACCGATATCTGCAATGATTCATGTTCAGACATGTAAACTTTGATTGGAGCATGTTTAGGCTAGATATACAGCACTTCCTGTTTCATGGCAAAACGTCGAAATTGCCGGGGCCTCCATTTCCACGACTTCATGTTTTTTCAGCGCATTCTACTAATTTTTGATCGCCTATGCCTGCTGTACATCTTGGACAAATTTCATCTCTGTCGGGGTTTCCCTGTTTAGTTCATAGCTTTTGAAAATGTACAAAAAGTGGTCAAAAATCATCCAAAATATGACGCATAATTCAAAATGGCTTGCTTCTGGTTGGAATTTGGTCATGGGTGTCAATTACATTTTTCTGCGTCTGGACAAGTTACTAATGTATATTAAATTTCATAACTGTCGGTGACACGGACTGGTCATAGATCCTGTTTGAAATTTTCCAGGGGGTGCTATGGAGCCATTTTAGCACACACGAGCAATTCCCCTAAAATATCAAAGTTTTTGCCAATTCTGATTTGTGCACTAATTTTACGCATTTTCAAGTATTTTTAGGCTTTGAAAAGTGTAAAGGGTGACGACATAAACAACGAAAATCAAGAGGAAATGACGAGATAAAGACGATTTGTGAAATAATGTTTTATTATTTTAATCAGTGTGATGAGAGGATGAAGTTTAGATCAGATTAAGTCCACTGGGAGACTATTTCCTAGAGTCACTGTTTGATGTCTGCTGGTCTGGTTTAGAGGTGTTGCACTGATGTGACATCAGGACACTTTGAATTTCACGTATTTATTTCTAGGAGTGCTTCATTAATCAACAGTAAATGTTCTCCAGCTGGACGAGTTTCAGCAGCGAGACGTTAAGAATTACAGACAGACTGACTGATGAAGGGAAGTTTCTCCATCCGCCCTCCTCAGGATGGGAACCTTTAGTTGTGTGGAGCTATGAGAGGAGGCGGCAGTGTCCTGGTCGATTCTTTCCTCCTTTATTCCAATGGTTTGTGTCACGGTTAGATGAGGAAGTGAGAGCTGCCGCTGATCACACACTAACATGTTAACAGCTTCCTGACACTCTGCTGAAGGCAACGCAGCAGAAAATGTTTGGATGAAGAGATTCTCTTTTTTCAACGCGATGACATTTTCCTCCATCAAACGTAAAAAGTGAAGAGGGAAATCACTGCACTCACCCTGGATGAGAGTCACTAATGGAAATGGAAATGTGGAGTTTAAATGTGGTTCTTTGTGCAGTTCAGCAGCAGCAGAGTGCATTTAGCCTGGAGTACATTATCTGTCGGTCTGTCGGTCTGTCGGTCTGTCTAATCTGAGGACTGCACATTAGTAATAATAATTAATGATTAATGGGAATTCTTCATGTGAGTTCCAGTGTTCATGTATGGATTTCTTAATGAATTCCTGCTGTAGCCATTAAAAAAACCATCAGTCTTTAAGAGCCTATATGCTTAATGGCTCATTAATTAATGAATGCTTTAATCGCTCTAATCATTGTTTTATTCTGTTCTTATTTAAAGGACGGGCAACATTCTGAATGTTTAAAAATGAAGAGAACTTGGGAGTAGTTTGGTCATTTACTGCTATTTACAGACAGAATTCCAGTATCACAGTTTTTTTATATTTCTGTCATTAAAGACATGAAGGCTGCTGTAATTTCCAAGAAATCACATGAATAGAAGAATGACAGCAGCAGGACGGGGTGTTGGACTGACAATAAGGTCCTGTGACTGTCATGTTTGTTAGGAATTAAAAATCAGAATCAGGATGGAAACTATTCACCCCTTTTGGAAGTTTCAACTTTTATTGCTTTTCAACTCTGAGCCGTGGTCAGTATAAGGTGGCGTTTTGACAAGGACTTTTTCATGTCATTGTGAAAACACATTTCTGTAATGAGAAATCATAAACCATAAAATAAATGATCTCACGACTCTAATGGAACTCAGTTGATCTAGAAGTCACCAGTTAGTAGAACAAAGATGATCTGAAGTCAGTGAATGTAGCATAAAGACTCCTAGATCTGCTCCATGAAGACTAAAGAACCAAGAAGCTCTTTGAAAAGGTTGTTGAAAAGCATCAACCAGGATGATACAAGTTCCTGAAGATCTCCTAGAGTCCAGTTAGATTCATCACTAAGAAATGGAAGGAAGATGGAACATGAATAAATCTGACTAGAGCAGGATGTTCTCAAGAACTGACAGACTAGTGAGGAAGGCCACTAAGACACCTATGATTCCTCTGAATATGTGCATATCTATAAAAGATGTCTGATGAGGTAAATCTAAAGACATCTCTACTGATTTATCTGGAAGCTCCCATGAGCCTAACCAGTAAAAGCGAACCAGGACGTCTCAAAGAGGTTTAATTCTTGGAATTAATAGATAATCTGCTCTATTAAACCCTTCCAGTATTTTAAACTTCAACATGATGTGCTCATCAGTCAGCAGAATATACTTGTGCTCTGTACCAATTAATGCTGTTATTAACAAACAGCAGCCAGCTGGGTGATGTATTATGAATAAATGTGGCTAACATCTGTTTGAATGTTTATTCATGAAAACAGCTGGATGTTGAGCTGTCACTGAGCTGCCATCTTAAGCTGTCAACACGGACTCGTTCCCATCGCTGCGTTTCCTCCCACGTGACGACATAAGATGCTTACATGTATTACCTTCCTGTGCTGGTAGTTTGTCACGTTAGCGTCAGTCGACAGGTCAGCTCGCTGGGATTAGACTTCAGAGAACGTGTTGAAAACTGGAAGAAAATTACATGCGTTGACAGCTCTAGAAGCTACTGAAGGTGTTCATGGTAATAAAGGTGCAACGGTCTACCTTACAGATGTGTTTTTATCAGTGGTACGACATGATTAAAAGAATCCGATTAATTAGAGTCTTTGTAATTATTAATAAGTAAAGTCTTTCAGTTCAGATAAATGTTGTTTGAGACTGATTGGATGAACAGACATATACATAGATTAAACAACTAAAATGTTTGTTTCATTTCTATTTATCAGAATTTTTCATCCGGTTATGGCAAACTCAATGTGCAATTATAGTCAACCTTTTAAGACTTTTTGTAAACTCAAGCACTTTCAGTGTCTTCTAAAGTGATCTATTATGGGATGGCCGCACTGTTAGCCACTACCATGACTGTCGTAGCTAACGTACAGGGTGTCACCCCGAGCTTATTTGCATAAAGTAGTTTCACTTATGCTAATGAGGCGCATTGTGAAACTTTGGTTAAACGTCCAAACCAGCCGTCGTTGAAAACCAGGACAGATTCAGCTACAATATGTTGACCTGTTTTTACAACTTGACCAATGTTTTTGGTGTTTCGTCCTGTTCCCAGCGTTTTTTTCCGTCTAATTTGACTTCAATGGTTTTCCTTTTCTTTGAAGCATCAGAAGAGTCTGACTTACACTTGGGAGCCGTAATGAAAAGCAAAAAGTTAATGAATGTAGCACAATGCAAGGTGGCGTACAACCGGAGAATGGAAACAAAGATGTCTGATAGCACTGCATGACGACGTATTCATCCGCTACGCTCGTCAACTAGTTCCACGTAACCAGTTCTGACGTAACACCGTAGGTAGAGAGCATCGTAGACTGAGGACTCCTGTACTCACTAATCACACTTTTAACCCTTTAAGCTTCAGTCAATTCCAGCCGTTTTCAGTACAAAAAATCGCTAATATTCTTTTTTTAAATAAAAAAAATTACGAAAAATAGGGGGAATATTGGACGGGCATCACGAGGTGCATTTCCTTGAAAATGACCGATTCGGGGATTTTATACGACTTCAGGACATGTTTTGGACAAAATAGTTTACTGGCTTGTGTCGTCTGGATGTAAAAGGTTGGATTATGACCGTTTTTTGTGGAATCTTTTTTTTTGTGTGTAGTAATGAACCCGGAAATGTGAGTCGCGCTGTGTGCTTTGAAGCCGTGTATAGAGAACGGATGGATGGATATTCGTTTTTGTCGGACAAATGTGTTTTTCTCACCCGCTGTGGTAATCGCATCTGAAAGTGGTTTATACCGGCGGATTCATGAGAATCTAAGCTTTCCATCGGCATATAGTGTTTGTATAATTGTGTTTGCAGCCGTCGGACATTCTTGGAATTCCTATGCAAATTAGTAGGTGTACCGCCGGCGGTACACCTACGACACACTGAAGCGTAAAGGGTTAATGCACAAATATTTATTACCAAGATGAATTTCTAGACTTTGACCAGCGTTGTGGGTAAGATAGCAGCCTTGGTGGACAGGAACATTCGGACTGCTCTGGTAAAATGTTTCTCGATGTCCGGATGACCCTTTGACTCTGAGTAAATTGTTAATCCCCCCCACACTCTGAAAACCAAACCTGCGTCCTTGAAAACTCTGTCGACGTTTAGGATGTCGGTCACGTTTCGGTTCAGGTCCGTTTCCTCCGAGCAGACTAACTCGGAGAAGGACCACGCTTTCCCTTTTCCCCCGGAAACAATCAGGCCTGGCAACCCACAGCCATCGATTTATGTATTGTCTCCAAACTAATCAACATTTGGAAATGAGCGGGGCAATGAGAGGTAACCAGGCAACAAACTCAGGCAATATAAATCCAATCTCTGAAAGGGGAAATGAGATATTTCCATTTCTTTTTAATTGAAGCCTCAGTTTGTTTGTTTCATCCATCATCCGTCCTGCGCTCCTGGTGAGGTTGGATTCCTCTCCTTTCTCTCCATCTCCCTCTCGTCTCAGTAAATATTACCTTGAGGTGAATAACTTCACCTGGTGTTCGGCTCCTCTGCCCCTGAGCCTTTTCTGTCAGAAATGAAAGTGTCTGATTCAGAGTCTGTCCATTTGCGAGGCTGATGAGAGGGAGAGGGCTGCTGGGTCCCTGCTCTATAATTTCATTCACTCGTCCACAAAGAAATCATTTACACAGATTCTCAAATGGCTTCAAATGCACCGCACACTTTTTTTGTCTGGGCGCCGAGGTCTGCGATAATGTAGGTTTTAACTAGAATCCCTTTTCATCGTCGCCCCTTAATCTTTTCACGTCTGAATGAGCGACTCCAAAAGGATTTTAAAGCCCTAATTTAATCCGCTGCCTAATTTCAAAGTGGCTGTCACATTAACGCTCGCTGAGAGCAGCAGAGGAGTCTGGGAATCGACAGGGGAGCCACTGGAAGGCCCGCTGGTTGCCAGTTTCTGTCTGAGCTTCATCCTATTTAAGGATTTACCTGTTCGACAGCCTCTAATAAATCAGAACTGCTCTTATACGAGGTCTGACCACGGTCGGTGCTGGTCAGAGGAAATCCAACACCAATGCTGCTTCTGTTGACATTGTGATGTTTTCTGATGAAGCTGGTGGACTTCAAAGTTCAGATTATTCAGCTGAAACAGTTTAAACATGTCAATCTGGGAAACAGAGGAAGGTCCAGTTTCTGGTGAACTCCTGGATCGAACTACACCATGACTAAAGAACCAAGAAACTCTGAGGAAAGGTCATTGAGAAGCATTAGCCAGGATGATACAAGAACATTTACAAGTTCCTGAAGATCTCCTGGAGTCTAGTTAGATCCAACATTAAGAAATGGAAGGAAGATCGAAACTGAATAAATCTGACTAGAGCAGGATGTTCTCAAGACCTGAGAGACTGGTGAGGGAGGCCACCAAGACTCCTATGACTCCTCTGAAGGAGAAAGAGACTTTTGAGGGAGGCCACCAAGACTCCTATGACTCCTCCGAAGGAGAAAGAGACTGGTGAGGGAGGCCACCAAGACTCCTATGACTCCTCCGAAGGAGAAAGAGACTGGTGAGGGAGGCCACCAAGACTCCTATGACTCCTCCGAAGGAGAAAGAGACTGGTGAGGGAGGCCACCAAGACTCCTATGAGTCCTCTGAAGGAGAAAGAGACTGGTGAGGGAGGCCACCAAGACAGTCATAACTCTTCTGAAGGAGTTACTAGAAAGAGACCAGTGAAATCCTTTCCTCTTGCTGCTTTTCTTCACATTTTGCTGTTTCCTGATGAAACTGATGGACTTTGAAGTTCAGATTCTTCACCTGGAACAGTTCAAACCTGTCAATCAGGTAAACAGAGTGAGTAAAAGCAGTGGAATAATTGAAAGTAGTCCATTAGTACAGTTCACTGCTGCCTGATAGCAGAAGGGAGCGACCAGTAATTGCAACATTAAAAACAAATATGATGAGGAGCGAAGGGGAAAAGCCTGAGAAGCAATCAGGTATTAAACAGTCTGAGGTAGTCTCCGGATTAAACATGAAGTCATGTGTTTTTAATTTTAACCACCTACAGGATGAGTTTACCTCCACTTTATTCACATCCACATTAACCACAGCAACAATATGCAGTCATGGATAAATGATTAGACCACCCTTGTTTTCTTCAGTTTCTTGTTCATTTTAATGCCTGGTATCACTAAAGGTGCATTTGTTTGGACAAATATAATGATAACAATAATAATAGCTCACAAGTATTTAATTTAAGAGCTGATATCAGACATTTTCCACGGTTTTCTTGATCATAACCAGAATCACTTCAGTTCTTCCATCAATTGATATGGCATTGTTCTGCCAAAAACAGCTCTAGGCTTTTCATGTTTTCTTTTCTGTCTGTTTTAGTGACATGATCCACACAGGAGATAGTCCTGATTCATAACCATTGTTTCTGATGACTGCAGCCATGCATCTTGGCATGCTCTCCACCAGCTTCAGCCCATTCCTGTTGCACTAATTCAAACTAGTTAGCTTTGTTTTTGAAAAGACAACATGACAAAAATGAAACTCAAAATGGCAAAAAAAATGAGACACAAAATGTTATAATTGAGACACAAAATGACAAAAATAAGAAACAAAATGCCAACAGTGAGAAACGGTGACAAAAATGAGACACAAAATGGCAGAAATGAAAGACAAAATGACAACTCAGACACAAAATGACAAAAGTGAGAAACAAAATGACAAAAATGAGACACAATGTGGGAAAAAATGAGATGCAAATGAAAAAAACAGGAAACAAAATGGCCAAAATGAGACAAAATGACACAAACGAGACACAAAATGGGAAAAAATAAGACACACAATGACAAAAATGAGACCCAAAATGACAAAAGTTAAGCACAGAATGGCAGGAATGACACAACAAATGGCAGAAATGAGACACAACTGGTTCTTCTCCTCAGAATTATTAGAATTAGTCTGTGTAGGAGAGATTTAAAACAACACCTGTATTATTTAAATAAAAAACAGAACTTTTCAGAGTAAGAGTGAAGTAAAAACAGCCTTTCTGCCAGAGTTCTTGCTCCGTAAAGTTTTTAAAATAAACAAAATGCCCGAAGACAGAGAAGCAGAAAGCATTTAAATCTAAACTTTGTGGACTTAATAGGAAAACTAAATAAGGGAGCGTTGTGTTGTGTGTCTGCAGCAGTAAATGAAGGATTAACAGCGGCAGGTTTATCGGGGATTAAAGTGACGGCCACTATCTGTCTTCATACTAATATTGACAGACGTTGTTGTAGTTTTAATTGTGTGAGCGTATTGTTGTGTTGAGATTAGGTCTCCTACCTTCACCCCCTCACCTCACCCTCGGCTGTAAACACTCGGCCCTTATTAAATCTAAATGTCTGTTTTCCTGCCGCCTCCCGCCGAGTCTTAAGTTGCTGTTGTTCACGCTGACGGTGGCGGCGGCAGCGGCAGCTTTGGTTCTGACAGCGAGAAGTAGCTTAGCGCTCTCACTTAATCCCACGATGGCCATTACAGCAGAATGGCCATGTCGCAGGCAGAAAGAACTGGTATCTAATGTGGCGGATTAGAGCGGATTAACGCCTCATCTGCCTGCCGACGGATGATTAATCCAGATGCTTGTTTGTTGGAGGTCGGAGGTCGAGAGTCAGGGGATCCGCTGCGACAGACGGGTCACGGACATGTTGTTTAAACATGACCGAGCCTGAAATAAAGCTTCCCCAGATATGGGAAATTTTTTTTAGTTTGTTTGTGAGGAAAGCCCAGAGATAATAAACTCATTTCAGTTCTCGCTGTGTTTGTGCTTTTAGATTTTAATATTTTATGTCTTAAAAGTGAGGCACAAAATGTAAACAAAAAGGCACAAAATCTTTATCATTTTGTGCCTCATTTTTAAGATACAAAATTAGGCAAGAAATGCTAAAAATGACACAAACTGACAAAAATGACAAACAAAATGCAAAAATGAGACATAAAAATGCAAAAACAAGACAACAAAACATAAAAATAAGAAACGCACACAAAAAGGGAGAAACAAGACAAAATGTTAAAAATAAGAAATAAAATGACAAAACTGAGACAAAATGGCAAAAATGAGAAACAAAATGGTAACAATGAGACACAAAATGACAAAAATGAGACAAAATGGCAAAGATGAGACGAAATTACAAAAATGAGAAACAAAATTACAAAAATAAGGTACAAAATGGTCAAAATTACACAAAATTGCAAAAAGTTAGACAAAATGGAAAAAATGATGCACAAAATGAAAATTTGAGACACAAAATGACAGAAGTAAGGCTCAAAATAGCAACAATGACAGACAAAATGGTAAAAACAATACATTATGGAAATAAAAAGGCACAGAATGGCAAAAAATGTGGCAATGAGAAACAAAATGGTCCAATGAGACACAAAGTGTCAATAAGGATGAACGAAATTACAAAAAAATGACACACAAAATGGTAAAAATGAGAAACAAATGTCATAAACAACACAAAATGATAAAAAATGAGACCCACGTACATGTTGGTTAAACATGACTGAGCCAGGAATAAAGCTTGTCCAGATCTGCTGCATTTTTATTTAGTTTGTGAGTAAAGCGCAGAGATAATAAACTCATTTCAGTTCTTGCTGCGTTTGTATTTTTACACTTTAATATTTTATATCTTCTAACATCTTGAAACTTTCTGTTGTTTTCTCCCAACAAAGGCTGAAAACAGTCAATCTGCCTTTGAGGTTTTTGCTGGAATTAAACATGAAACTGTGCAGACAGAATCCGGTGATAGTGATCAGAAATCAGAGTGATAGAGATTCCACAAACAGGATTTAGATCAAAGGAAGAAGTGCTGATGGTTTTATTGTCTGTGTTTGAATCAGAGCTGAAGATGACTGAAGCTGCATCACGGACGCTTCAACAACAAACAGCACAGTTTAGATGTTTCCCTTCTGGGGAGACAAACTGTGGCTGGCAAAAATGACACAAAAAATATCCAAAATGAGACATAAAATGAAAAAAATAGACTCAGAATGACAAAAATGAGACATGAAATGGCAAAAATTAGATTCAAAATGAGACATCAAATGACAAATGAGACAAAATGAGACAAAATGACAAAAATGAGAAATGAGACAAGTCACTGGAATAATTCATCTTCAACTTTATTTTATTGTGTTGTGATTATACATGGCAATGAAAAATCAATTAATTTCCATTAATAATTTAACAAATTCAAAACTGCCATTTTGTATCTTTTGTCATTTTGTATGTGATTTCTGTCATGAAGTTTCTAATTTTTTGGTCTTTTTGATTTTCTTTTTGTCATCTTTTGTCTAATTTTTGTCATCTTCCTTCATTTTGTTATTATATGTCATTTTGTCTCATCTTTGCTTCTTATGTCATTTTGTATCTCATTTTTGTCATTTTGTGTCTCATTTTGAACTAAAAGGCCTCAGAAAGCTGAAATCACACCTCTGGTTGTAGTGACTTGTGTTTTGTTATTGATGTTATTCCTGGGAGTAGAGAATCAATATCAGAATCTCTGACATTTCAGTTATTTAGCTGTTATTTATACTTATTGACAAACCTGGTGCCTCTGATGAATGTTCACATTTTTCATAATGAATCACTCAGATGCTATTAACCAACTATGACTTCTGGTTTCTGTTCTACGGATGTCCGTTCATGTTGGGTCTAAATAACTGTGATGTTATTCAGTCACTGAATCTTGTTCCAAAGACAGATGGTGACAGTTTAAAGATGGTAAAGTGAACTCATGAGATCTTCAGTGTTGTTTGTGAACCACTTGAGACGCGATCAATGTCAATGAGTTTAAGGAGTTTAAAGGGGAACTTCGTTTTTTTTCAACCTGGGGTCTGTTTTCATTTGTCATTTCATACATGTGAGTGATGGAGAAATTAATTTTCGACATAGCTCCAGTAAGTGACAAAAATGAGAAACTAAATGACAAAAATGAGAAACAAAATGACAAAAATGAGACACAAGCTGGATCAACAGTCAAGGATTTGTAAAATTCTCTATGCAGACGGGAGTCAAATAAAAACAGTGATGGCCTTTTTCTACTGCCAGCTCGGCTGAAAACAAATTGAGTAACGAGTAAATTGAAGGCGTTTGCTGTGTGGACGCTCGACAGGAGGTCCTAATGGTGGCAGCATATGTCAGAGTTAATCTGATTTGTGTGATTCAGGCCTGATGAAACTCAGTGAAAGAGAGAGGGTATTATGGATGAAGGCTGTTTTAGATGGACGGGTTAAAACAGATTGTGTTCCTCTGATTTACAGAACGATGGAGGCTAATGTGGGTCAGGGTGGAGGATGAAAACATCACAGCACTGGAGTTACTGGAAAGGCTTATTGGTTCAGCTTTTAAAGGCGCTATGCTAACAGTTTCCAGAGTTCAGTCTCTTTGCTAAGCTAGGCTAAAGATGCACTCAACAAACATACATTACAGTAGATATCTGAGCAACGAAAACAAGAGGATTTAATCAAATAATGGAGCTTTTACTGTATTTATAAAATCCTTCCTCGCTGCAGGATGAGCAGAATGTTATTTGTGAGTCCCCCTGTTTAGCTTTTTATTTTTCATGTGCGAGTCACTGGAATAATTCATCTTTAACTTGGTTTTATTGTGTTATGATTATTAATGTTAATGAATAACTGATTAAATTCAATAACCAGTTTAACAAACTCAAAACTGCAATTTTGTGTCTCATTTTTGTCATTTTGAGTCTCATTTTTTTGTCATTTTGAGTCTAATTTTTTGTCATTTTGAGTCTCATTTTTGTAATTTTTTGTCTCATCTTTGCCATTTTGCCTCATTTTTGCCATTTTTTTTGTCTCATTTTTGTCATTTTATGTCTTAATTTTTATCATTGTGAGTCTCATTTCTCTCAACCAAACTGTATGAAGTGAGTCTTGAGATTCGTTGCGACGTGAAGTTTCCCAGCAGCTCTGCATGTAAACATCTAAACTTTTCCATTCAGAGCTCCGTTGTTGAGCTGAGATGCGTGCGACCTCGGCTCCTGGCGTTTTTAAAGAAAACTTTTAACCACACTTTCTCATCCTTTGTGCCGCTGATTCAGGCGGCTTCACGTCTATTCAGGACCCGGTGGTGTTTGTGAGAAAAGGAACGAGGCTTTTATTCCTGCAGCCCTGACAGAGAAATGAAAGCTGGATGTGACTGTGCTACTGAGAGGAAGCCGTCACGGGAGCGTCTGACGAGCGTCTGAGCTGCTGCATGTTCCTCTTATTGACTCAATCAATCACACGGCTTCATGATAACAGCAGCTCAGACCTGCTCAAGTGGTGATTGACTTTAATTACTAACAGAGATGTGAGGAGCACAATAATAATCCCTCAGTCCCTCCACTGCTCCTCTTCCTCTCATCATGCATTTATAGAACAGTGTTTAACCCTCAGTGATGTACAAAAGAAGAACCTGAACACTAACGTCACCGTATCAATCGCCTGTATTGATCGTTTAAACCAGGGGAGTCCAACTCATCTTAGTCCAGGTTCCACATCCAGTCCAGTCTGATCTCCAGTGGAACGGACCAGTAAAACCAGTAAAACCACAGCATAGTAACATAGAAATAACCACAACTCCTAATGGTTCCTTTGTTTTAGTGCAGAAATGTTAACATTTAAGGAATTATCTTTTTACTAAACATTATGAACAACCTGAAATTTATGAAGAAAAATGAATTCAATTTCAGCAACATTCAGCCTCAGTTTATCATTTCCACATTACAACTTTCAGATCACAGAGTGTCTACAAAGGAACACAACATTTAGTCACTTGGAACTGAACCATGGAGGATTTACTAAGGGATCACAACCACAAAAGTCAGACAAAAATAAGACCAAAAGACAACAAAAATAGGACAAAATATGACAAAAATGAGAAACAAAATGACAAAAATGAGACAAACGACACAAAGCAAAACCAAAAATTAGACAATAAACATTACAAAGTGACAAAAAATGGACAAATGAAAACAAAACAAACAAGACGACATGGTCATCCATATCCCCCGCCACATGTGATGTCTATGAGTCTATATCCAAAATAGTAATCAAGGGCCATAACTCTGTTAAATATTATCGCACAGGTCTCATTTTCGAACTTGATCAAGGTGTCCATGGTGTGAAGCTACACACTAAATTTCATAATCCTAGCTGTAATAGTTTCCTAGAAAAGCTGTCCCCTTCATGTCGGACGGAAGCACGGACGAACGAACGGACGGACGGACGGACGGAGGCCAAACCTATATCCCCCTTTTCCACTTCGTGGAGGCGGGGGATAATAAAAACACAAAATGAGAAAAAAAACGAAGACAAAAAGCAAACATGACACAAACCAGAAACAAAATAACAAAAACATGAGACAAACGCCAAAAGTCAGACAAAAAGGACAAAAACAACAAAAGCAAGACAAAATATTACAAAAAATGAGACAAATGAGAAGAAACTTAACAAAAAAGAGACAAAAAATTAGGCAAAATGAAATAAAGCAAAACACAGAAGGACAAAAATAAGACAAAAAACACAAGACAAAAAGGAAACAAAAACAACGAGAAGGAAAAAGACAAATCAGACAAAAAAGACAAAAGAAGACAAATTATTACAAACTTGAGACACAAAGCGACAAAAAATGAGACAAATGACAAAAACGATGCACAAGAAATGAATAAATCAAAACACAAAAGGAGACAAATCAGACAAAAAACACAAACTAGACAAAAGCACAAAACGGCAAAAATGAGAAACAAAACGACAATAACATGAGACAAATGACAACAGGTCAGACAAAAAAAACAAGACAAAAATTGGGACAAACGACACGGAAAACAAAACAAAAATGAGACAAAATTAGACAAAAAACGCTACACAAAACGATGAATAAAGCAGAACAAAATGGTAAAAACATCAGACAACAAAACAAGCGAGACAAAAAGGAAACACAAAAACGAGAAAAAATGTTATATCTTTGCTTATTTACAGTCTGCAGTGAATGTCTTCTCTGAAACTTTTACACTTTGAGGACCGGATTGAACCCTCTGGAGGACCAGTTTTGGCCCACGGACCTCATATTTGATGCCTCTGGTTTAGTGTGTGAGATAATGAAGAAATAACTGGTTTATTAAAACAGTTTGACTTCACCTAATAACTGTAGATTCTGTGTGATGTGATAACTTTTTTGTTTTAATGTCCGTATTGTTTTTCCAGAACTCTGAACATTTTCTGTTTTATTTATCACCACCAGGACCGCTTTATTTCTACAGCACCAAGGCTCTTTGCATCAAACATAAAGGCATTAAAGGAACATAAAGCAATTAAAAATATCCAACATAATAAAATTAAACTGGAGACGAAAAGAAAGCTCTTATTAATATAATATTTCTATATTTCATTTCGTAGCATCCCTGCAGGAAGTAAGAATGTGCTTCATAAGGCAGTAACTGAAGGTCGGTTTTAAAGATAAATATTCTTTCAGCGCAGTAAATATAAGGTTAGATGACTGTAGGGGAAGTTAGTATCTGCTGCAGATATAAAATGACCAGAAAGAGGCAGAAAAGGACGAGTGAATAGTGAAACAAATGACAAAAATGAGACTCAAACTGCATCAACAGTCCAGGATTCGTAAAGTTCTCTGTGTAGACGGGATTCAAATGAAAACGAGTGAACAGAAACACACATGGGTCTGATGTTTGATGATCCTCCATCCCTCTGTTCACGCCGACTGTTTCTGTTCTGCTGGAAGTAATCGTACGTTATTGGCTTTCTTGCCTAATTGTTCGAGCAAATACTCAGAGACCAAAACAAATTTCCTTCCACCGTTTGTAAAAGTGGCACATGTTTAAATAGAGAGAGTGTTTGCAGACATCGTTCATTGACTGGGCTTTAAAATGTTTAATCTGCTCTTCTGAAATTAAATTCCTCCCAGAATGAGGCCTATTATGATGATGGAGATGTTTACATTTTTATCCTGAATGAGCTGCGGCTCTGATGATCGTTTCTGAGTGTTAATATCAGCTGTAATACATCAGGCAGTCGACATGGAAACAGATGAAGCCGGGCGGCCGGACGGAGTGTGTGTGTGTGTGTTAAAGCAGCTGTTAGTTTACACACCATCACATGTTGGGAGGCTCAGTAATCACTTTCTGTTAGAGATGCTGCTGCTCAAATATGCATGCAGCAGCAGCAGCGACGCCGCATCTTTAATTAAACGGGAGTAATCTGCTGTTATTCCAGCATGAATTCTTCATGATCGTTCTGCTGCCAATTCACACACCAGCTTCAGACCCCGACATGTCGCAGCTTCAGACCTAACATGTCGCAGCTTCAGACCTAACATGTCGCAGCTTCAGACCCCGACATGTCACAATCGTAGAACTAATGCGTTGCAGTTGTAGACCCCGACACGTCGCAGGATCAGACCCCGACACGTCGCAGCATCAGACCCCGACACGTCGCAGGATCAGACCCCGACACGTCGCAGCATCAGACCCCGACACGTCGCAGCATCAGACCCCGACACGTCGCAGCATCAGACCCCGACACATCGCAGCATCAGACCCCGACACGTCGCAGCATCAGACCCCGACATGTCGCAGTCGTAGACCCCGATGCATCGCAATTGTAGACCCAGTCGTGTCACAGCCACACACACTGACAAGTCACAGCATCAGATTCCGACACGTCGCAGGATCAGACCCCGACACGTCGCAGCATCAGACCCCAACACGTCGCAGCATCAGACCCCGACACGTCACAGCATCAGACCCCCATCACGTTGCAGGATCAGACCACGACACGTCGCAGGATCAGACCCCGACACGTCGCAGGATCAGACCCCGACACGTCGCAGCATCAGACCCCGACACGTCGCAGCATCAGACCCCGACATGTCGCAGTCGTAGACCCCGATGCATCGCAATTGTAGACACAGTCGTGTCACAGCCACACACACTGACAAGTCGCAGCATCAGACCCCGACACGCCGCAGCATCAGACCCCGACACGCCGCAGCATCAGCCCCCGACACGTCGCAGCATCAGACCCCGACACGTCGCAGGATCAGACCCCGACACGTCGCAGCATCAGACCCCGACACGTCGCAGCATCAGACCCCCATCACGTCGCAGGATCAGACCACGACACGTCGCAGGATCAGACCACGACACGTCGCAGGATCAGACCCCGACACGTCGCAGCATCAGACCCCGACATGTCGCAGTCGTAGACCCCGATGCATCGCAATTGTAGACCCAGTCATGTCACAGCCACACACACTGACAAGTCACAGCATCAGATTCCAACACGTCGCAGTTGCGGAACCAATGCGTTGCAGTCATGAAACTGATGCGTCGTAGTCGTAGACCCCAACACGTCGCAGAATCAGACCCTGTCCAGGACTCCAGACTGACTTTTTTCCTAGGAGCACAGTGGCCCCTAGCTTAAAATTTTAGGAGCGCAAGCAGAAAATTTAGGGGCGCACACCGACATTGACTTGCAAAGTAAATATTTATATTTCCTCTCATTTTCGCTATATTATTGATAAATACTAATGCAGAAACTATCATGTTTTTAATTCACATTTTATTGTGCAGCAGTTGACACAACATAATAAACAGCTAAAGGTTCGTTCCACTAGATGCGGTTTTCCCCGCACGGCAGCACACCGTATCTGAAAATCGTACGGATGGCGGGCGGTAGCTAGCGGGCCACAACATTGTCACATGACAGCGCTCAACTTTCTTTCTTCATGAGCAGACTCGTCATCATGTTCCCACGTTAGCGGCGGGCTTCTACCAGGCTTCCGGTGTCGGTGTTTGAGGAGGAGTTTGTCTAACAGCTAGAAACGTCCCGACACCTTCACTGCTTCACACCTTTTAGCTTTTACACCTGAAGCTTCACAGCTTCCGGTTTTACTGTGACACCAATCAAGGAGCAGCAGGCATGTTACTGGAGATGTTATCCTGAGAAGTACCTCCATGAAACTATTAATAGGTAGAATTTACTCACAGTTCTGCTAAGTCCTGCTATAACTTCTCATGTAAACTTTAACCTCCTCAGACCCGCAGCCACACTTTGTTTTTACAAAAAGAGTGCACTGTTCATAATCATAATAACAATTTAATACTAAAATATAATAAATATAGTAATCAGATATTAGATTTTGTTTTATTTATTGGTTTCTGGACTTCCTTTCTCTTTGTTGTAATAAGTAGATTGTGTTGATTATTGAAAGCGTCGTTCTTTTTTTCATTTGTTGTAGTGGAGATTTGTCTGGTGGAGATTTTGAACTTTAAGGTTTGTGTGGAAACTCTGACCCTTTGTGGGGTTTGATAAAGTGATGATTTTGGTTGAACCGGTTATTGTAGAATATTGAACGTGTTGATGAAGGATGATCTGTAGAGATGAGGAGTTATAGTTTAGGTCAAACTTATGGAATATTTCAGAACAAGATGGAAGGAGGATCTGACTTACATCTGAAACGAAGATATTTCTATGTGTTTTGTTTCTTTTGTGTTTCTTCTCTGGTGTCAAAAGTCAAAGAAACAAACACAAAAGTTGATTTCTAAACAAGAGAATCCTGTTGTCAGGTTCCAGCTCCTGTTAGAGACTTTGTGTGGTTCCACATGAAGTTTAATGAAGCATAAATACACACGTGGACAAAATTGTTGGTACCCCTCAGTTAAAGAAGGAAAAACCCACAATTCTCACTGAAATCACTTGAAACTCACAAAAGTAACAATAAATAAAAATTTATTGAAAATCAAATAATCAAAATCAGCCATCACTTTTGAATTGTTGATTAACATAATTATTTAAAAAAACAAACTAATGAAACAGGGCTGGACAAAAATGATGGTACCTCTATAAAAGATTGAAAACTATTTGACCAGAGTGACATGATTAACTCAGGTGTGTCATTTAATTGACATCACAGGTGTTTCCAAACTCATAATCAGTCAGTCTGCCTATTTAAAGGGAGACAAGTAGTCACCCTGCTGTTTGGTGAAAAGGTGTGTACCACACTGAACATGGACAACAGAAAGCGAAGGAGAGAATTGTCCCAGGACATCCGAAAAAAAAATATAGACAAACATCTTAAAGGTAAAGGCTATAAGACCATCTCTAAACAGCTTGAAGTTCCTGTGACAACAGTGGCTCATATTATTCAGAAGTTCAAGACCCACGGGACAGTAGCCAACCTCCCTGGACGTGGCCGCAAGAGGAAAATTGATGACAAATTGAAGAGACGGATCGTTGGAATTGTATCCAAAGAGCCCAGAGCAACCTCCAAAGAAATTAAAGGTGAACTCCAAGGCCAAGGTACATCAGTGTCAGATCGCACCATTCGTCGTTGTTTGAGCCAAAGTGGACTTCATGGGAGACGACCAAGGAGGACACCACTGCTGAAAAAAACTCATAAAAAAGCCAGACTGGAATTTGCAAAAATGCATGTTGACAAGCCACAAAGCTTCTGGGAGAATGTCCTTTGGACAGATGAGACCAAACTGGAGCTTTTTGGTAAGGCACATCAACTCTATGTTCATAGACTCAAAAACCAAGCATACGAAGAAAAGAACACTGTCCCTACGGTGAAACATGGAGGAGGCTCAGTAATGTTTTGGGGCTGCTTTGCTGCATCTGGCACAGGGTGTCTTGAAAGTGTGCAAGGTACGATGAAATCTGAAGACTATCAAGGCATTCCGGAGAGAAATGTGCTGCCTAGTGTCAGAAAGCTTGGTCTCAGTCGCAGGTCATGGGTCTTCCAACAGGACAACGATCCAAAACACACAGCCAAAAACACCCAAGAATGGCTGAGAGAAAAGCGTTGGACTATTCTAAAGTGGCCTTCTATGAGCCCAGATCTGAATCCCATTGAACATATGTGGAAGGAGCTGAAACATGCCATTTGGAGAAGACACCCATCAAACCTGAGACAACTGGAGCTGTTTGCTCATGAGGAGTGGGCCAAAATACCTGTTGACAGCTGCAGAACGCTCATTGACAAATACAGAAATGGTTTAATTGCAGTGATTGCCTCAAAAGGTTGTGCAACAAAATATTAAGTTATGGGTACCATCATTTTTGTCCAGCCCTATTTCATTAGTGTGTTTTTTTAAATAATTATGTTAATCAACAATTCAAAAGTGATGGCTGATTTTGATTATTTAATTTTCAATAAATTTTTATTTATTGTTACTTTTGTGAGTTTCAAGTGATTTCAGTGAGAATTGTGGGTTTTTCCTTCTTTAACTGAGGGGTACCAACAATTTTGTCCACGTGTGTAACTGCAGGTTGTTTCCGACCATCTGCCAACATGTGACACAGAGGCACGTCATGCATGTAGCATGTATGTCACGTGTGGATGGATCGCTGCAGGTCTGATGTCTGCAACTAACCAGCAGAGGATTTGTGTTTCCTCCTCTCAGGGCTGAAGGTTGCTGATTTGAATAACAGATTTCCTCCTCCTCCTCGTCGCTCATTAGCAGCTAATTCTTCCTCCTCCTCCTCCTCCTCTTCTGTCTTCGCTGTATGAGCCACACGAGAAGCCGCTTCGACTTTTATCACCAACACAAACTTCGGCAGTGAAATTGGACTTCTTATTGGACTCACCTACAGCCATTAATTAGAAGTCTTTCTTTAATTTCAGTAATTATTTCCCACCTGCGGCTCCTCGACTCGGCTGTATTTAGGATCTGAATCCTTTTCCTGTTTCTGAGAAAAGAGCAGGTGTCACTAATAGCATTAATGGCGCCTCCTTTTAGACTAAACGTCAGATCAGAGGCTTCTCATTCACCGCGGTTTCCTCCTAAACATCCCACATTCATTCACCTTTTCCTGTGGAGTCTTTGTCCCGTTACCTTCCCTCCGTCCCGTTTTTCCACTTTAATCTGCTGAATCGATGTTAATGTGCTCCGTGAAATGTTAACTCGCTGCCAGAGCTCCTCTTCCTGATTAAATACTGACAGAGCAGCGTCTTACTTTACTAGATTTCTGGGTTTATTCATCTTAGGGCCGCAACGTGTTTTCCATTTCAGCGTGGTGTGAATTTAATAGAGCAAGACTGTGTGGGCTGGAAACTAAATAAAAGATTCAGCTTAGTTATTATTTCTAATTCTGTTTTTATCTCTGAATATACACATTTTTTTCTTTTTAATAATGACAAATATCTGTAAAATTTCAGTTTACATCAGTCAGACACACATAAAGAATACAGATACGTTTTAATTCAAGGCAAACATGTGATGTAGCCTGGAGGTCCATGTGTTGGACAAAACAGGACACCGTTCAGCAGCATTTACTGTTTTATAAGAAATAAGGAATATATCGGTGTTTAATCGACACAACTCCGGTCATTACAATTATTTTGAAAAGGGCTATAATTGGACGATTCAATCAGCCAGCCGATGAATCGGTCGGTCCCTATTAGACGCATAAATTAACTACTAGATGCAAAATGTCTGCAAAGAGACAAAAACTTAACTTAAAATTGACTGAAACAAATTCAAAGATGAGCACAAAGAGCCTCAAACCACCTCTTAGACACACAAATGGACTGTTAGATGCAAAATGGCTGCAAGGAGACGCGAAACCGTGATAATAAAGAGAAGCAAAATAAGCAAAAAGAAATTAAATTGAACTAAAAGACGATAAGGGATGTTATTGAGGAGATTCACTGTTATTCACAGCTTAATTATAACATTAAATACCATTTTTAATCTCCTAATATACGTCATTTTTCTTTCTAATGATGATAAATGTCTGTAAAATTACAGTTTTCATTAAACAGCTGAAGAAAACAGTCACTTTACAGTCAAACAGACATAAAAACTCTGTTTCTACAGGTGTGTCTGACTCCAAAATCATAACGTGATATTTTTAACATCCCCTTCCTACCAGGTTTTATTTTTTGTGTTACTGTGATATAACGAAGACGCTTCCTGTGTAGGACGCTACACATCTCAGAGAGCCTCCTGACTGAGATAAAATCCTCGTTTTGTCTTATTTTCCTCTGTTCCTGCTTCCTATAAAATGTCCTCCTGCGATCCTGAAACAACCAGACGTTAGACACCGCTGCGTCCGTTGAGCTGCTTTCGGAGTATTTCTGCAGTGAAACTCTGTTCTGTGTTTGTCGGTTTGTGTGTCTGCGTGAGTCGAACCAACCAATCACAGCGCCGCACAAACCTTTTGGGTGTTTTGGTGAAGCAGTAAATTCCACCCACACCCGTCTGAAAGCCTCCAAATTCCTCCTCTGCTGTAGTTTTGTGCCCTCTCGCCTGTGAAGCTGCCGAGTTCCTGCCAGTCCCAGCTTGTCCATTTCCAATGAGGGTCAGCTGTGAGGGAGGCAGCAGCAGATCGGATCCAGCTCCTGTTTTCTCTCCTCCCGCTGAGGTGAGGAGCGCCGGCTTTAACCCTGAGTGGGAGGACGAGGAGAGGAAGCCGGGCTAATTATTTATCATTCACAGCGAGATGGAGGAGCAGGCGTTCCCTCGGCCCCGCCTCCTCCGCCACGGCCTCCAGGTCGCCTCCGTAATGAAACCCGGACTGAGAGCTTCTCCCGCTAAAACCTGCCGTCGTCAGATGATCTGCAGCCAGGAGGTCAAACGCTGTGAATGTGAGCGAGGTGTCCCAGCGAACCCATTACCACGCCGATGCTGAGAGGAACCGGGCGCTAACCTCCACACCGTCTGCTCTCATTAGAACAACCGGCAACAAACACAGCCGGCAGCCCAGAGAGCCCTAAGGCTAAAGGTTAGCAACACCGCTAACCTCCAGCCTCGATCCACCTCCTCCCTCCGTCTCCAACAACACAGACAAGAACCAGCTGTTATTCTCTCAGAGTTGGAGGAAAACTAAAAGCAGAGCTCTGGGGATGATGTCATCTTTCTCTGGTTCGCCATTACACCGTCTTCAGCATTAAAACGCTCTGAGTTCAGTTCAAAGATAAACTTGAGCTGCTGGACACTCTCAGGACTCATCATGGACATGTCTGTTTGTTGTTCAGCTCTTTGTTTCCGGTCTCTGTGGGACAGTTTTCCCTTTCTTGGTTGTTTTTTTTTTTTTTGCTCAAGCAGGAAGAAAGAGTATTAGAATGACCACAAAGAGCCTCAAAATCACCACAGAGAGCCTTAAAATGACCACAAATAGCCTCAAAATGACCACAAATAGCCTCAAAATGACCACAAATAGCCTCAAAATGACCACAAAGAAACTCAAAATGACCCATGAAGAGCCTTAAAAAGACCGCAAAATCACACTTAAAATCATCAGCTGGAAATTAGTTGATTTAAACATCAATAAATCAGTTGCAGGCGTTTGTTTGTTTTGCAGCGTGACGCTGACGGGAGCGACTGTGATAAAGGGAAATTAATTAAATGGAATAATAAAACTCCATAATTTAATGGATTGTTTTGCATCATTCAGTCTTAAAAAGTCAGATTTAATCAAAGGAACCTTGAAGTCACAGTGAGAAGTGAGAAGTTCCACAGACGTCGGAGCAACTTAACAAATAAACTTCCTGTGTGGCTGTTCATTAGTCAAATCTGGCTTTAAAACACTTCTCTTTGTTTCTGCTGGATGTCATGAGTGGATGCAGAGGTGGGAAAGAGTCCACCTACAAAGCAGCAGCAGTCTGGATGTAATGAGCTTATTTATTTCTGCGTTTTGTTCTTGTGAATCAAACGGTAAATGAAGTTGTTGCTCTAATGATCAGCCCACCGTCTCTCCTTTATCTCATCAAGTCAACGGCTTCACTACATAAGTTTGTTTGTAATCAGTGGAGTCAATGAATATTACATAACCTCGTCTTAATATTAATACTAGTAGCTTGTTTACTGTTCATTAAAACGCCACCAGAGCTTTTTAAAACACTCGAGAACTTTATGCATGAATGAATTAACTTCATGGTGAGTACAAACACATTCTCACCACCAACAGGGCTCACGTACAGACAGGAAAGCAGAGCCACACAAACTCAGCTTTTATTTCTCCTTGGTCACAACCTGGATGTTCTGAATCTGTTTTGATTGGTTCTGAGCAGCTGGTTTTAGGCTCCAAAGCTTACATTGGTCAATGTGAGTCACTGCCAGAGCAAAGAGACGCAGAATAACAACAAAGATACGCAAAGGGAACGCAAATAAATGAAAAAATGACAGAAAAATTCACACAAAATGACCGTAAAGAGATTAAAGCTGACTAAAAGAGACACAAACGGATACAAAACAACAGCAAAGAGACACAAAAAGAACCCAAAGGCATGCAAAATGTACTCAAAACAACAACCAAGAGCACAAATGAACCACAAGAAGAAAAAGACAAATATATAGAGATGAAAAATGAGCACAGACATATCTTAATTCACTGCAAACAGACCTGTTAGACACACGAGATGAACGATTGGATGCAAAATGGCTGCAAAGAGACGCAAAACAGTGATCATAAAGAGAAGCAAAATGAACATCAATGGACAAAACAACAGCAAAGACACACAAAATGAACTTAGAGATTAAAACTGACTAAAAGAAAATGAGCACAAAGAGAATCAAAATGAGCACAAAGAGAATCAAATCACCTCTTAGACACACAAATGGACTACTGGTTGCAAAATGGCTGCGAAGGGATAATAACAAGAGACGCAAAATGAACATAAAGAGATTAAAACTGACTACAAGAGATGCAAAATGAACACAAACAGACAAAGCATGAACAAAAGCTTCACCAGATTTCTCTTATAAATGTAAATTTAGCTGTTTATTTGTTATTCAGTATAAAGAAGCCTTTAGTGTGACGTTTTATTCTGAAATTCCTTTCCTGGTTTTCCTGGAGAGCCTCTCTGATAGGAGGAGGTTGGGGTGGATGGACGAGTCGACAAACTCCACGGAGCTGCTCGTTTAGTTGTTAAACGTTGAGTCTAATAATAAGGAGGTTGTTTACCTGCAGACCTGATCCAGTCTCTGATTTCTGCTCCCGTCCCCTGTGTCTTCATAAAAATAAGAACGCTGAGGATTGTGGGTAGTTCCCTCCTGCACAGCGCTGCTGAGGTTCAGACGGGAAGTTTTAGAGCCCTGCAGCAGTTTGTGATCACTGATCTGGACTCTCCATCACGCTGTAAAAAGTTTCTACCGTCAGATACTGCATTTTAACACGGATGGATTCAGAATGAAGCTGCTCTCAGTCACAAGTTTCTGTTTCTGAGAATAATAATAATCGTGAGAAACACGCTAAATCTAGACCACTAGTTGACCATCAGTTAATGAACAAGATCAAATCCAGACTACTAGTTCACCATCAGTCAGGTCCCAGTTTATTTATATGAGATTTAGAAGAGCAGAAGTAGTTTCAGCTCCAAAATATCCTCCATTGTTTAATGTACCGACTGAAGGCTTTGGTAGAATCTAGGATTTACTTTGTAGTTGCACAACTGACTTAAACAATACCGTAATCTTTTTTAATTATTTCTTTATCCTGCCAGCAGTTTAACCCGACAGTTTTGCACTTTAATGTGTCAAACTTTATACAGTGATTATCCTCATTTTGATGCTCTTTGTGGTCATTTTGAGGCTCTTTGTTCTCATTTCAAGGCTCTTTATGGTGATTTTGAAGCTCTGTGTAATCATTTTGAGGCTCTTTTGGTAATTTTGAGTCTCTGTGATCATTTTAAATTTCATTGTGGTCATTTTGAGACTCTTTCTGCTCATATTCAGTCTCTGTGGTCATTTCAGGCTCTTTATGGTCATTTTAGTGTCTTTACGGTCATTTTGAGGCTCTTTGTGGTCATCTTGGGTTCTTTGTGGTCATTTTCAGGGTGTTTGTGGTCATTCTGAGTCTTTTTGTTGTCATTTTGAGGCTCTTTGTGGTCATCTTGATGCTCTTTTTGGTCATTTTGGGTTCTTTGTGGTCATTTTCAGGGTGTTTGTGGTCATTCTGAGTCTTTTTGTTGTCATTTTGAGGCTCTTTGTGGTCATCTTGATGCTCTTTTTGGTCATTTTGGGTTCTTTGTGGTCATTTTCAGGGTGTTTGTGGTCATTCTGAGTCTTTTTGCTGTCATTTTGAGGCTCTTTGTGGTCATCTTGATGCTCTTTTTGGTCATTTTGGGTTCTTTGTGGTCATTTTCAGGGTGTTTGTGGTCATTCTGAGTCTTTTTGTTGTCATTTTGAGGCTCTTTGTGGTCATCTTGATGCTCTTTTTGGTCATTTTGGGTTCTTTGTGGTCATTTTCAGGGTGTTTGTGGTCATTCTGAGTCTTTTTGTTGTCATTTTGAGGCTCTTTGTGGTCATTCTGTGCTCATTTTGACGCTCTTTTTGTTAATTTTGAGTCTCATTTTGAATTTGTTTTTGGTCCTTTGCACATTGTTTCATTTTTCATAAAACAAGCGTAAATGAAACTGCCATTTCGTTCTTTTTTTTTGTTGAAGAATTTAACCTGTAAAATATTTGATAGATTAATCACGATAAATATAGTAATTTTTGACAGCAGTATAATAAATAAAAAATAAATCGAATGAGTGTACAAACACATGATTTAGGAGACAGTAAAAGCAGATATTTAATCAGAAATGCTTTCAAATTGCACACATTTAGAGTTATTTGTGGCTTTTATAAACCAATCAGCTGTATTGTCGGAGCTCCATCAGCTCACACTGAGAATATCCACACATTATGGATGGAAACAGCAGGACGACGGCGTTCATCAGGAAACAGAAATATCCACTCTATGTGTGGCGTCTATTTAAGGAGAATACCACTATCAAACCTGACCGCTTTCACACATTTTATCTGTTTGATATTTATTCTTACGTCTCCAATAAACAACTCAGTGATTCATCGTCACACCGCTAACTGTCTGCTTTTATTTTCTGCAAGGAAAACAGCAGTGAATGAGCTGATACAATTGTTTTGAGGCTCTTTGTGGTCATTTGAAGGCCCTTGTCTTCATTTTGATGCTCTTTTTGGTTATTTTGAGGCTCTTTATGGTCATTTTGGGTTCTTTGTGGTCATTTTCAGGGTGTTTGTGGTCATTCTGAGTGTTTTTGTTGTCATTTTGAGGCTCTTTGTGGTCATTCTGTTATTTTGAGGCTCTTTTTGGTCATTTTGGGTTCTTTGTGGTCATTTTCAGGGTGTTTGTGGTCATTCTGAGTCTTTTTGTTGTCATTTTGAGGCTCTTTGTGGTCATTCTGTGCTCATTTTGACGCTCTTTTTGTTAATTTTGAGTCTCATTTTGAATTTGTTTTTGGTCCTTTGCACATTGTTTCATTTTTCATAAAACAAGCGTAAATGAAACTGCCATTTCGTTCTTTGTGGTCATTTGAAGGCCCTTGTCTTCATTTTGATGCTCTTTTTGGTTATTTTGAGGCTCTTTATGGTCATTTTAAGGGTTTTTGTGATCATTTTGAGTCTCTTTAAGGTCATTTTGTGTCTCTTTGTGGTCATTTAGAATCTCTTTGTGGTCATTTAGAGTCTTTTTGTGGTCATTTGGAGGCTCTTTTTATTTATTTTGAGACTCTGTGTGGTCATTTTAAGGCTCTTTATAGTCATTTTCAATTTCCTTGTGGTCATTTAGAGTCTTTCTGTGGTCATGTTGAGTCTGTGATAATTTTAAGACTTTTTGTGCTCATTTTGAATCTCTTTAAGGTAATTTTGAGTCTCTTTAGTTCCATTTTAAGGGTTTTTGTGGTCATTTTGAATCTCTTTAAGGTCATTTTGAGTCCCTTTAGTTCCATTTTAAGGGTCTTTGTGGTCATTTTGAATCTCTTTAAGGTCATTTTGAGTCCCTTTAGTTCCATTTTAAGGGTCTTTGTGGTCATTTTGAATCTCTTTAAGGTCATTTTGAGTCCCTTTAGTTCCATTTTAAGGGTCTTTGTGGTCATTTTGAATCTCTTTAAGGTCATTTTGAGTCCTTTTAGTTCCATTTTAATGGTCTTTGTGGTCATTTTGAATCTCTTTAAGGTCATTTTGAGTCTCTTTAGTTCCATTTTAAGGGTCTTTGTGGTCATTTTGAATCTCTTTAAGGTCATTTTGAGTCCCTTTAGTTCCATTTTAAGGGTCTTTGTGGTCATTTTGAATCTCTTTAAGGTCATTTTGAGTCCCTTTAGTTCCATTTTAAGGGTCTTTGTGGTCATTTTGAATCTCTTTAAGGTCATTTTGAGTCCCTTTAGTTCCATTTTAAGGGTCTTTGTGGTCATTTTGAATCTCTTTAAGGTCATTTTGAGTCTCTTTAGTTCAATTTTAAGGGTCTTTGTGGTCATTTTGAATCTCTTTAAGGTCATTTTGAGGCTCTGTGATGAATTTAATCCTCTTTGTGGTCATTTTGATGCTCTTTCTCGTTATTTTAAAATAAATATATCAGGCAAATAAGAGTGAACAAACACGAGTTAGGTTACAGTAAAAGCAGTAATGAACATCTCAGTGATTCAGCATCACCCCTCTAACTGTCGTCCTCTGCTTTTACGTTTCTCTGAGGATAATAACGGTGAAGGAGCTTAAACACAGATGATAAAGTGACTTATAAACAGGATGTTAAAGGGGCTTTGGTCAAACATCTGTCTGCTGGATTACTGACAGAACATCCATAAATACTTGTGTTTGGATTATATTACCGTACTTACACTGATGCTGTTGTTAACCTACATATGTGGCGTTGTGTTTTTCAGGTTATTATCGGGTTTGTTTTGTTGTTTTCTGCTGCTGCTGCCTTCGATGGGTTCGTCTGTAGTCATAACTGCTCTAAATGAGCCGTCAAGGAGGTAGTTTGCAGTAAACCGTGTTCAGAAACGCCCACGTCTACCGCTGTGCTCGCTTTCTGTCCTCTTTTATGCTCCGTTCTGCAGATAAATCCAAGCTGTCCGATGTTTTAGTCGCTGGCCTTCCTCAGCAGGAGGGCAGCTGTTTCAGATTCGGGTGTTTTTTAACCTGAGTGGGTTCGTTTTTATGTAACAGAGTCGGTAAAGTGATTTGTAACGGAGTAGAAAAGGGACAAATATGAGATGACGAGTCTCTGAGTATTTATGGAGTCTCTTTAAGGTCATTTTCAGTCTCAGTGGTGATTTTAAGGCTTTTTGTGCTCATTTTGAGGCTCTTTGTGATAATTTTAAACCTATTGGTGTTCAGTTTGAGGCTCTTTAACGTCATTTTAGGGTCTTTGTGGTCATTTTGAAACTCTGTAGTCATTCTGAGTCTATTTTTGGTCATTTTAAGGCTCTTTGTGCTCATTTTGAATCTCTTCGTGGTCATTTTCAGACTTTTTGTGCTAATTTTGAGGCCCTTTATGCTCATTTTAAGGCTCTTTGTGCTCATTTTGAGGCTCTTTTTGTCATTGTGAATCTCTTTCAGGTCATTTTGAGTCTCTACGGTGATTTTCAGGCTCTTCTTGGTCATTTTATCGCCATATGTGGTCATTGGTAAGCTCATTTTACGTGTCGTAGTTGTTGTTTTGTATTGTTAAAATTCTGGTAAAGGACAGAGAAGGTGTCTTTCGAGACCCGATGGCTCAAAAAGCAGAAAATACTGACAAAATGTGTGTTGTATATCGACTCTTTACATTGACTGGTACAAACTGGGGCCGAGTTAAAAAATAAAAACTTAAATTTTGTGAAAAATAAGAAACGGACAGTTTATCCAGGTGATCCGAGCAGGTTTTTTAGGTTAGCAGGTAATTTATTCCTCAGATTCATCTCATCCTGTGAGCTCAGTTTTTAACATCTTCTACTTCCTGTATCGGACTTTCTCATTTTATCACATCTGGAGTTTGTGTTCTTATATTTTGCAGGCTTTAGTTTCATAATAGAAGGCTGATTTGAGGCACTTGGTAGTTTTTTGTGTATTTTTGGTGTTTTAGTTCGTTTTTACATCTTTCTGTAAGAGTCCCTTTCATGTTGTCACTGATGTATTTAATTCTAAAATATCAGTTTTAGCTGCTTTAAGGCCTTTATTATTCTGTGTTTCTGTCCTGGATATGCTTTCAAACATATGGTCTCAGATTCTGGGGTTTTTCCGCCGTTATATTTTCTAATGTTTAGGATCAGCGTCCATCGGTTTGTCAAACACGTAGAGACGATGATCTGTTGGACACGATGACGTCTGAAGGCTGTGACAGCGTGGGAAAGCAGAAATATGACAGCGACAGACGGAAATTTGTGAATGAAGACTGACAGCGACGGAGAGCAGAAACTCCACTTATAAAAAACAAAAGAAAATGTGGCTATAATGGTAGAAAATCCCTAAAAGACGAGTTAAACATGAGTTTAAATGCAGCTCCTGTTTCCTGCTCTCAGTTCAGAAAGACAAACAGCTGGAGGAAGCCGACCCTCTGTTCTGGAAATTAATTCTGTTTATTCAGCCTCTAAATATCCGTGATAATACAGGGAATCTGTTAGCGCGCTCCGTGTTGACTTAATGTGCGACAGTGTGCACAGACTAAATAGAAATCAGTTCTCAGGTCAGTTTGCCTCCAATTATCCTCAAACGTGTCGTCTTTCAGATCTGCAACAATTATCAGCTAAACAAACGTCATGTTAAAAGTGTCCGTAGTGTTCCACTCCTAACGGGGTTTACACAGGAAATATACACTGCCTGTCCAAAATAAAAGTCTCCACCTGGATTTAAGCATCTAGGATGTTACTGTATGATCGAAACAAGAAAAAAATCAGACAAAAATGAGAAACAACATGACAAAAAATGAGACAAACGACACAAAACAAAAAGAGAAAAAAAATCAGACAAAAGTTTCAAAGTAACCTGTAAAAATGGCCAAACTACAAAAAACGAGACATAAAAACACAAAAATGATAAGACAAAATATTACAAAAAGGAAGCACAAAATGACAAAGATGTAACAAAGATGGATAAAGACGAACATCTTCTTCATTCATTCTCCGTTCGTTTGTCTTTTGTCTTCCCTAAACGAGGTCCAGAGGAAAGTCAGCATTTTAATTAACTTTCACATTCTCTTTAACAGTAAACTGATGAGATTCTTCATCTTTTTCATCAACATTTTGCACCATTTTCTAAACAATCCATCTGCTGATTACTTTCTCGATTTTATTGACGATGAAAAGAATTTTTGCTGCGTTCAACGTCTTTAGTCGTGAGTTTAAATGTTGAAAATAGTTTCGATGTGAAAGCATTTGCAAAGGCGAAGTTCTGCACGGCGTCTTCTGTCTCTGAATCATCAAAGTGAAATCTTTAATTTTTCACTCTTTCAAGGACTCCAGTCAAAGTGCTTTTCGTCTTTGTTTGTGGCTGAAAGTTTTTTGCTAATTAGCTTTAATGAATTATCAGGAATGAAAGCCGAGAGCAGGTAGGAGGAACAGACGGCCTTGATGACGCCGCCGAAACTTTAGTGTCTCGAAGAAAAGAGATGATTAAAAGTTTATTTCTAATAAATACTTGAATACGTACATCCAGCAGGTTGTGGGTGAGCTGAGATACGACAGCAGTGATTATGGATATACGGAGAACATTAGAAACCCAAATGTAAAACAGAATATTTGCCTGATTTGTGAACATTGTGTGGAAGAAATGTTGTTTTTTAGAAGTCAAAGGTTAAAACAAAGAGAGGAGCTGCAATAATTTGCCTCCCACATTTTTAATATTTCCAGTTTAACGTGGGAGATGTTGACCTCGTGTTGGCTCCGTAGGAAAGGTCAAAATGTCTCTAAAATCATCAGCGGGCATCCTCTGAGGACCAGGAACACGTACAGAACATTTACTAGAAATCTGAAGAACTGATGAGGAGAACTTCTGCTGTGAAGTGAAAGTCCTTCAGAGGAAGTCAGGAGCTGCTTTCTGCTGCTTTGTCGTTTATCTGGCTGTTGTTGGATGGGATGGTTTCATTTTCAGACAGAACACACGAGTCATTTTAGATAATAATACATAGAAAATGTTGTGTAGCTCAGTTTTAGGGGCAATAAACATAACAGAATACGCATTTTGACCCAAAGTCTGGGTAGAAAATAGAAAGAAGATACGTTTTCTGGATGGTAAACAGTCCATAAATACCAGAAAAAATACATTAAAGTTAAGTTTGGTTCTACTTTAGGAACGTTAAGTAAACGATTTCAGTTTTCAGAGAGAACACATGAGTCTTTTTAGAGGATAATATGTAGAAAATGTTGATAAGCTCAGCTTTAGGAACAGTAAATCCAATAGAATCTGCATTTTTTTGTTCAGAATAGGATGAGGTTTCCTTAAATGAATAAGAAAAAAAAAGCTTTTATCCGTCAACTCGGTTTAAAATGCAGCTTCACAGACGGTCATGTTGAATATGAAGCAGCAGGTTGGAGGATCATCTGACTGTTTAAAGCTGAAAGCCACAGTTATACACTAAAGGAGGAAGTCGGGTGATTAGTTATAAAGGGAGGAGGTCGGGGTGGACAGACGGGTCAACGAAGCATTGAACTTTAACACAGGAGGTGTCTGAGAGTGAATGTTGACGTGTTTTCTAGGATGGCTCAGAAGGGTTCCAAAATGACTAAAAACAATAAAAAAAACATCCAAAATGACTCAAATCTGACCTCATTAAATAAGTATGTTCTCTAAATTTTTAAAAAATGTGTAAAAAATTACCCAAAATATGTGCAAAATGACTAGAAATTACTCATATTTCTTCAGAACATGCTCAAAAAAATCCTCCTTAACTGTTCAAACCCTGTCCAAGATGAGTTAATGGTCTAGGATGGATGAGAAGGGTTAAAAAAGGACTAAAAATGGGTCTAAAGTGACTTTAACAAGTCTTCAAACTGTTAGAATTTTCTTTAAAATGTAGGAATTATTCACAGTTACAGTTTTATAAAGATTTGTGGTCCTCAGCGTTGAATTTGTAGTAGCATCATAATCATGTGATCATGTCGTTTTCACTTGTAGTCATGGTTACAGTGACGCCGTGCCGCTATCTGGTAGTGATACAGAAATCTTTAACAAATCTGTGGATCCAGACTATAAGCTGGATCACTGTGAAAGTTTAATGAGGTGGTCCTTGTGTCATTTCTGACCTTCACTAGAAATTTCATCCAAATCCGTTTTTCACTAATCTTGTTAATAGAGGAAGGATTCATGTGCGCTGATCGTCACATAACTCCTCTGCGTTCCTTGGTGGAGTCATTAATCTGACTTCCCTTCATCCTTTCAGACCTCCATCAGATCAACAAATTCATGGACAGACTGGTAAGAATAATTTTCCTTTATTCCCATTGCAGCGTAGAAGTACAATCAGAAATGTGAAAATGTAAAATAAGAGCATTTAGTGACAAAAAACAGCTTCATGACAACTGTTTTTCTGTAAAGTTTCTCCTGCAGCCTGAAGCTCAGTGAAAACTCAACCTGCAGTCATTAATAGTTCAGTTATCCACTATTTCATTAAGTCCCACCATCAGTTACTCAGTTTGAGCAACAAGTGAAAATCCATCTTCTTAAATGTGGATTTTTTTGTTTTTTTCCTTGTTTAGGACAGTAAACTGAATCTTTAGGTTGTGGACAAAAGAAGACATTATAGACAAACACTAATGAACACTTCTCACCATTTTCTTTCCTTTTAAAGACCAAACAAGTAAACAATCAGTAAAACAGCTGACAGATTAACAGTATTTATTTAGTTTGAGCAGAGGTCTTAAATCTCCTCATTTGGAGAACCAGACTCCAGCATTCATCGTGGTTCTGTCAGCTTTAGGACTTTCTCTCTGCTGTTTATCTGACATGGTTGTTATTTCCAGAGCTGTAAATCCTCATTAGATTACAAAAGCTGCGTGGTATTTGCTGTCTGATCAGTTTCCTTCCTTCATCATGTCCGATGTTCTCAGTAAACCAGAACCGACACCAGCTCGGCCTCTTGGATCTTTGACTCCATTTCCACTCTGATGTAGAAGAAACAGAAGAAACACAAACACAAGAAATCTTCTTTAAAAGCTTCTCATGACTGAAACGTTAATTATTCAGACGTCCTGCTGCTGCCAGTGGACGTCTCAGTTCTATTTCAAACTGGGTTTTCTAAATGTCAGATATCTGAAGACGTCTCCTGTTGATCAGAGTTGATTATTAATTAGTAGTGTTTTACAAACAGATAAAGTATAACAGATCAGCTGGTGGGTCGTCTTCATCACTTTCCTCCTCTCATCAGATGGAGTATGAGCTTCATCACTGTGGGAGGAACAGCTGGTGCAAAGCAACTAGTCTAAGGCTAAATACTGAACTACACTAACTACTAATTAACAGTTTATTAAACTAACAACACATCATTTGTTATGTCATCTTTAGAAATGACTGATTCAGATTCAGGTTAACAGAACTGAAGTCTTTCAGGGACATGCCACTTCTATAAACGGAATCTAGTTGTTGATAAAGAAAAAAATTTAGTGGAGTTTGGATGAGGAGGGCTGCACAGTGGTCAGTGGTTAGCATCGTCGCCTTGCTGCTACAAGATCCTCGGTTTGTTTCTCCTGGGATCTTTCTGCATAGAATCTTCATGTTCTCCCTGCTGGGTTTTCTGAAGGTTCCTGTGATAGACCGTTACCTGTCCAGGTAAACCTTCACCCCAAGTCAGCCCTCTTTGGTAAAGATTTCTGTGTTGTTTTTATTGTTCTGTGTCTCGTTTTGTCATCTTGTCTCATTTTATCATTTTGCGTCTCATTTTGTCATCTTCTCATTTTTGTGTTTTATGTCTTGTTTTTGTCATTTTGTATCTTATTTTTTTTATTTGTCTTATTTTTGTTATTTTGACTCATGTTTGTCATCTTGTCTCATTTTTGCTGTTGTGTGTCTCATTTTTGTCATTTTGGCTCATTTTTGTCATCTTGTGTCTCATTTTTGTTGCTTTGTGTCTCATTTTTGTCTTCTTGTCTCATTTTTGTCATTTTGACTCGTTTTTGTCATTTTGTGTCTCATTTTTGTGTTTTATGTCTAATTTTTGTCATCTTGTCTCATTTTTGTCTATTTGTGTCTCATTTTTGTGGTTTTGTGTCCTGTTTTTGTCATCTTGGTAAATAGCTACATTCTATGTTGCTGTGATTTCTGATCATTAATAACTTATATATATATATGCCATGTGGAGGAATGAGCAGCCTTGGAGGAGGACTGCTCTCTCTAAGGGCTTTCCTTGTTTCAGCTTTGTATTCTACCCATAATTTATTGCTTTTCTACTTTTTATTTGCTGCATTTCTTACGTAATTTAAGCAACGTCTGCACAAGAATTTCCTTCAGGATTAACACGGTTTTATCTGGTCTTATTCAGCGTCTCTCATGTGGTTCATTAATTTGAAAAACACTTAATAACTGGAATATCTCTAGTTCTGAGTGTGCATCATGAGTCGTACAGTGAATTCTGAGTTTCTCTGTGAACGCTAAAACCTGCTGCTGTCTTCAGACTCTGCTGAGGAAGACTCTCCTCCCCACAGATGAAGATGTCCTTCCTGTCCGTCTGTAATTGTCTGATTTTATTCTTCTGCTCAGTTTAGCACCGGCAGGCCGAACTCTGAGCAGACCTCGCTGGCAGCTCTGGAGGTGTGCGTGTTTTAGCAGCGTTAGCGTTAGCATCGGTCGGTGTGTAGGCGGGACCTGTGTGGGTTGTAGGGCAGCGTCTCATTGGCTGCCGGCAGGTGTGTTTTCTGAGTGGCGGCTCTCTAATGAGTGCCGGTGGGAATTGGACCGCGGACCTGAGCTGTAACTGGGCCGCGGGCGGGATCGCCTTCATCTCCCATCATGCCCCCCTCCATACCTCGTCCAGCTGTGGCTCACGCTGCATTCGAGACATCTGGGAGTTGTCGGTAAAAGTCAGCTTCCTTCAAGTGAAACGCCTCCCAGCTGCATGTTCGGATATAAATACGGCCCTGATGTTGTCGGGCTCAGCTGGAGGACAATAAACACAACAGAAGGTGCGTTTCACCTTAAATTCTGAATAGTAAATAGAAAGAAAATCCATTTTGGCTCAGTTTATGGACAGTAAACAGTCCAAAAATACACCACAAGACTCGGCTTTCAGGGATCCACAACCAGTATGGGATAGAGAATACCAGAGAAGCTAAAGAAAAGTTAAGTTCAGCTCTGCTTTTACGAGTCATTTTAGATGATAATACATAGAAAACACTGATTAGCTCAGCTTTAAGAACAATAAACACAGCAGAAAGTTAATTTTCCTCAGATAGTAACTAATGGTTTGGCTCAGGTTCTGCAGCGTCCCATCTGTGGCTCCACTTTCAGAAGGTTCAGACTGCAGAAAACGAAGAGTTTGGATGGTAGAAGTTACCAAATGTTCCACTCAGTTCTTGGGTCGTTTTCACTGATTGTAGCTGCTCACATACTTGGAGCCAGAATGAGTTTTCTGCAGCGTTTAAAACCAAGAGATGAGTTTTCTGTTTTATTCTACGGAGCAGTCGTGATTGGTTTGACCTCCAGGTTGTTTCTGTGGAAGACCTGGTGAAGTTTGGACAGTAGACACCAACAGATGCTCACATTTAAATTGGACTTTTGGATTTTAATACTTCAGAAAGTGTCTTAGTATCTGGACAATTAAAGACTTTAATCTGTTTACATCAAACCTACAGACGGAATGAGCTGCTGAGGATCTCCTGGAGTTCATCATCATGGTCTACTGCTGAGGATTCTGGGAGATGAAGTCTTCATGTTCCTGCTTCACATCTCACTTTTTCTACAGGTGAACGTTCAGATAGATGATGGAACTGATACAGACACACACACACACACAGTAGCACACACACACACACACACACACACACACACACACACACACACACACACACACACACACACACACAGGCACACACACACAGGCACACACAGGCACACACACACAGGCACAGTAACACACACTCACAAACTGTGTGAGGCTGTCAGTGCATCTTGACACGTCAACTCCTGACAGAATGAGATTTGCTGAAGATGTCTTTCTCACACACACACACACACACACACACACACACACACACACACACACACACACACACACACACACACACTGTCAGTTTATGTCACATGATGCGTCAATCCGCCACACACAGAACCGTCAATCATCCTGACAGCCATATTGTGTGTGTGTGTGTGTGTGTGTGTGTGTGTGTGTGTGTCAGTGTAAGTCTGTTATTGTGAGGTCTCCTGTGGACAGTGAGGATCTTTGCTGCTGTTTGAGGGTTTAATGTTAGATTGAGGATCAGGTTAGAACCAGGTTCAAGATCAAGTTTAGGTTATGATTTATTAAGTGAACAAAGGAGATAATCTAAAATCTTTGACTCTTATGTCAACTTAGTCTTTGTCTAATGTCAAAAATTGACTCCATAGCGCCACCTGGAGAATTTCAAACATTTCCTGCGCCCAGTACATGTCACCTAGAGTTATGAAATTTGGTACAAATGTGCAACACGCCAAGATGTACAAAAAAGTCTGGCAATCATGCCTAAAACCCAACAGGAAGTTGCCCATTTTGTATTATGTGTCATATTTTGGAACACATTTTTTTGACCACATCATGAACTCACTGGACAATCTGGGACACATCTCCCCCGACTCACCAAAGTTTATCCTGGGTGATTTCAACCACTGCTCCCCCAGGAAAGCCCTAAAAGATTTTCAATGTAATCTACTGTATCCTAAAAGATCTATTACATGGACCACACACCTGGGGAAGACGCTGGACAAATGCTACGGGTCAGTTCCAGATGGATACAGGTCTGTTGCTGTTCCCCTTTGGGCTCTGCTGACCACAGTACTGTTCTACTCGTTCCAGCATACATTCCCATTATACGGAAAGCCAATAAAGTCATCCATAACATCAAGCAGTGGACCAAAGACAGCATTCTAGCCCTACAAGGATGCTTTGAGTCCACAGACTGGAATAACCTTGTAACTCCCTCCAACAACATCAATGAGCAGGTCGACGCCATCTCTTCCTACATCTCTTTCTGTGTGGACAGCATTATCCCCTCCAAAACTGTCACAATCTTTCCCAACAACAAACCCTGGATTACCAAGTAGCTAAAGGAAATCCTTAACGAGAATAAAAGGGTCTTTTTCACTGGTTCTGAATCAGAGAAGAAAGAAGTCAACAGGGAAGTTAAGGTGCCATAAAAGCAGCCAAACTGAAGTACAAAAGCAAAGTTGAGGATAAATTCACACAGGGGAACCTCGGCCCAGCTTGGCAGGGCCTGAAGAACATGGCCGCTGTGAACACTGCTACCAGCTACAGAAACACCATCCATGTGGACGGTAGCAGCCCTGCTTCTCTTCCCAGTGACCTCAACTCTTTTTACACCAGATTAGAAAGAGACAACACCGCACAGCTGGAAGAGATTAAGACCACACTTCAACCCACTGACTGCACACTCACCTTCAGCATAGAGGATGTGATTAGAGCCCTGAGGAGAACCAGAGAGACCAGTTCACCTGGCCTGGACAACATCAGTGGTCGTGTGCTCAGGGACTGTGCAGAACAGCTGGGAAGTGTGTTTCAGACCCTCTTCCAAAACTCCCTTGACAGCTGTACAGTTCCTCAGTTGTGGAAACATTCCACAGTCGTCCCTATCCCCAAGAAGAGTACAACCAAAGTTCTTCATGACCTCAGACCTGCGGCTCTCACCTCCCTCGTGATGAAAGCAGTGGAGAGACTCGTGAAGCAACATGTCATTGGAGTAACTAACTCACAGATTGACCTTCTCCGATGTGCGTATCGTTCGAGCAGAGATGTTGATGGTAAATGGTCTGTATTTATATAGCGCTTTTTTTACTATACCTGCAAGGTACCCAAAGCGCTTTACATGATACATCACATTCACACACTGATGGCGGAAGCTGCCATGCAAGGCGCTAACCACGACCCCATCAGGAGCAATTAGGGGTTCGGTGTCTTGCTCAGGGACACCTCGACATGAGCATGACGGGCCGAGGATCGAACCGGCAACCCTCTGGTTGCAAGACGGCCACTCTACCCATTGAGCCATGCCGCCCACAATGATGATGATGCCAAAACATTCATTCTGGACACTTTACACCGTCACCTGGAACACCCAAACACATCAGCCAGACTCCTGTTTGCTGACTTCTCCTCAGCATTTAACATCCTCCAGCCTCACATCCTGGCTCACAAACTCTCCTCCTGCTTCTATCTGGATGATCAGCTCATCCTGTGGTTACTGGACTTTCTAACCCGCAGATCAACAACACCTTCTCTGATCTACTACACACCTCCACTGGTTCTCCTCAGGGCTGTGTCCTCTCTCCGCTACTCTTCATCCTGTACACAGATGACTGTAGATCCACACAGCCCAATTCCCACCTGGTCAACTATGCAGACGACACAGTCCTCCTGTCTCTGCTGTCAGGACCTTCTCAGCTCCACAGCTCAGTCCTCCAGGAGTTTGTGGACTGGTGGGATGCCTCTTGTCTGGAGCTGAATGTAAAAAAATAAAACACAAGGAGATGGTGGTGACCTTTTCCAACCAGCAGGTGGCGCTGGCTACAGCTGTCTGCACCATGTTACAACTCGGCTCCTTAGACCAACCATCCATGGAATGCATGTTGAGCTTGTGGAGGAGTACAGATATCTGGGTGCCATCTTCGGCAGCCAGCTCAAATTCTCATCTAACACAGAGGAGATTATCAGGAAATGTTACCAGAGACAGTATCTCCTTGGAAGCTTAAATGTTTTTGGTTTAAATAAGAACATTCTGCAGTCATTCTATTCCTCCTTCACAGAGAGCACCACCACCTTCTCCATCACCTGCTGGTTCTACTCCATCATCCTCCAGAACAGGAACCGCCTGCAGAGGACGGTCACTGTCTGCTCTAAAATCATAGGACTGCCTCTCAGAACTCTCTCTGTATGATCAGTTAACATGTAGACTGGCAAACCGGATCATCTGTGACCCCTCACATGCTCTCTTCTCTGCATCTGAGTGGCTTCCTTCTGCTCGACGGCTTCACTGCCCTGCACACAGGACACAGAGGAGAAGGTCTACCTTTGTACCCCGGGCGGTCCAACTCCTCAACTCATGAACCAAAACAATTTTGAATTATGTGTCATATTTTGGACAATTTTGAGTCATTTTTGGACATGGAAATGACAACCAGCAGAATGCAGCCATTTTGGATGTTTCGCTATTAACCAGGAAGCGCTGTCGGACTAGCCCCTACATGCTCCAATCTACCTGAAACTTTTGTTCCACCTCGGCTACACAGTTGCAACAAAAATACGGAGAGAACCACTGTACGGTGAAAGTCAAAGGTTTTATTGCCAATCAGAAAGCAGTCCACACTGCCGTCAAGGCCTAAATGACCAACAACCCACACATGGGGCTGGAGATCCACAGACACATCGGTATCTCTGAGTGCAGATGTTTATTTCTGTTAGCTACTTCTTGAATTTCAGTTTTTGTCGTAGTTTTGTATTTTCCCTGCAGATATCAGTGTGTTTTCTGTCTTCTCATTAACTCTTAAGAACAAACTGTATTTCTTATTCCAGAGTGAGTCCAGAAAGTAAAAAAAAAAAACAGCTGCAGTTGTTTGTTCAAATGCTAGATTCAGTATAATGTGATTCATAAAGCGTAGACTCTCCACCAGCTAACATGTAATCAAGGATCTGTTATTACTGCTAATAAGATTAAAGAGAAAAAGGTGTGAAAAACAGATACAGAACCACAGAGGAAATAATGTAGTATGTCTGTATTTCATGGCTGTTAGAGACACCACAGAAAGAGTTGTTTTTAAATAATTACATGTTTATCTTCCTCCAACACATGCAGCATGTACAGAGCTTTATTCCCTCCGTTTACCTGACAACAATCACCAATTGTCCCTCGACAAAGAAGCAGAGGTTTGTTTACCGCTTCCTAACTGCAGCCGTCGTCACGGCCGCAATTATTCTCACACTTTAAACCTCTGAAGAAACTTTCTCCTGGCCCACTTGTTTTCAGCACAAAGAAGTTGAGAACGTCTAAAGTAGAAACGCTGAACTTCGTATTTACACATCCAGCGGCTTCATCATCGATTTGGACGCGTCGCAATTTGAGGAAACGCATTCAGATAGACAAAGCACGGGTATATTAAGAAAACTTCTTCGCCAATTTTACAAGACAGGTGCAGCATTTAGAGAAAAGCAAACCTGGAAATACATGAAACAAAGAAACAGAAAACACAACAAAACAGAAACAAACTGCAGACGCAGAAAACAGAACCAGAGACGGAAACAAACTGCAAATATTTTTTAAAAAATAACAAGAAAATACAGAAGCAGTCACAAATCTGAGGACATGAAGTTCTCAAAATAGTGTTTATTTTGTTTCTAAATAATAAACTGAGATGACATGGACTGACCCAAGATACTTAAAGAAGATTTTTAACCGAAGAACAAACCACTGCTGCTGTTGTGAGAAATGCCACAAGTCAGATAAAAAAACAACAAAAATCAACAAAAACATGACACAGAACAACTAATAAGCGAAACACGAAGTGACAAAAGTAAGACAGAAAACACAATCGAGACAAAAAGGAAACACAAAACAACAACAATGAGACACTAAAGGACGAAAACAGGAGACAAACGAGACAGTTCAGACAAAAAAGACACAAAAAAACCCAAAAATGGAGACAAAAACCATCGAACAAAGCAAAACATTAGACAAAAACGAGACAAAATATTAGAAAAATGAGACAAAACAACAAAAGCGAGAAGCAAAATGGCAAAAAGTGAGACCAATGACACGAAACAAAACAAAAAAAGGCACAAAATTTGCCAAAAGACACAAAATAGCAAAAACGAGAAACGAAACGACAAAAGCAAGAAACAAAATGACAAAAACATGAGACACAAAACGACAAAAACATGAGACAAAGGACAAGTCAGACAACAAAAAACAACAAAAACAAGACAAAACATTACAAAAATGAGACGCAAAACAACAAAAGCGAGAAGCAAAACGACAAGAAATGAAGCAAGACAATAAAACCCCACAAAACAACAAAGACGCTACACAAAACAGCGAATAAAGCAAAACATAGTGACAATAAAGGACAAAACACAACAAAAGCGAGACAAAACAGAATCGAGACACAAAATGAACAATGAACAATCTAGTATTTTACTTTATAATCTAAACAACTTGTCATGGTCTAGAAATTATTCTGAATTCATAGTTTTATTAATTTACAATCTGCAGGTGATGTCACCCACCAATATTACCTTTATATTTGTATTCATTTCAGTTTACTTTTGCTGTGATGTTCTTTCCCGTGGCCCATCAGTGTGTTGGACTCTCCTAGAGGATGATGGCGTCAGAGACAGTCAGATAAATTCCTGTAGCGTTTAAATAACGCAGCAGACCGACTGAGATTCAGTCCAATAGCACATCAATAAGTAAGAAGCCTCTCTGGGATTCAGTCCACATCTCCAGGCCGTGCAGCTCCAACGTGATTTCATGCAACAACAAAGACAACACGAGGAACGCTGCGGATAGACGGTGTTTCTGACGGGATGGTTATTGATCCAGACGACTACAGCGCGGCGGCTGAAATAATTCCATCTAGTGCAGCTAAATACATCAGCCTGCATGATATCTGTGAAGGTAAAGCAGAAAATGAGCTTTCTTTATAAAGAAGACACACAGTTTAAGTGGGATCAAGGATGCTCTTGAGAATCCTGGTCTCAGTGTAAATAAAAGATGCCTCCAGAGAATCTCAGCTGATCTCCATGAATATTCAGCTCAGGCCAGTGGTCACTTACTATTCATCAATAATGTATTTAAATGAAACTGAGAAATGCTGTCTCTCCACAGGCGAACTGGAGGACGGCAGCCAAAGACGTCCTCAGTCAGAGAGTCCATGTTGGAGCTGAAATTGGTGTTTTTCACTTTCTGTCCATCTGCACAGAAAGTAGAGCCGAAGTCCAAACCGTTCACGCTCCAACATAGTTTTATTTCTCTGCTCAGACTGTGTCTTCTGACAAAAGTTGGATTAACTGTAGCGGCGTTACTGTGGAAGAGTTTTCTGTTGGTGAAATCAGGTCGGAAAAAAACGGTCCAGAGGTCCGATTAGAGTGAAGAAAACGAGCCAAATGGATCAAAATGGCAAAAAATAAGACGACACGAAATGAAACATAAAGAGACCAAAAATTTTACCAAAAAGTTACTAAATGACCAAAAAATAGACAAATGACACAAGCAAGACAAAATGGAAACGCAAAACGACCATAACGAGACAAATGACGTGAAAAATTCATACATTTTTATTCCGAACAAACAACTCGAACATCTCGCTCCACTGCTCACCAAAACTGTGCCATCCCAAAAAGATACTCTGCCTTTGCACAGACAGCCTTTTCATTTAAAACCATTAAACAGTGGAATCAGCTTCCAGACAGTCTGAAGGTGTCTGTGGATTTGAATATTTTTTCTAGGAACTTAAAGAAATACTTCCTTGATAGGCAACTGTGTCAGCATCAGTCCACTTAAATTGTTCATTGCCTTACTTTATGTAAATTGTAGCATAGCTTTTTTAAATGTACATACTGTAAATTGATTAGTATTATTAATAATATTGTATTTAGTGCTACTGTTAATTGTAATGTGTATTTTACATGTGTGACCTGCCCAGGGACGGCAGATGGAAAATAGCAATAGCTAAATCTGGTACAACGCATCTCTTCTTTTCAAGAATAATGCATTTGTACATGGTCCCTGACAAATAAACTAATAAACAGACAAACAAACAAAAAACAAGTAAGACAAAAAATTTGACAAAATGGACAACAGACAAAACAAGACAAAAATAATGAGACACAAAATGACCAAAAAATAGACAAACATCACAAGCAAGACAAAAAGGAAACACAAAACGACAAGAATGAGGGGAAAAAAGCAACAAAAGCATGAAACAGACAACAAAAAATACAAAATATGACAGAAATGACACACAAAACAACAACAAAACAATGAACTATCTAGTATTTTACTTTATGATCCAAACAACTTGTTATGGTCTAGAAATTATTTTAAATTCATAGTTTTACTAATTTACAATCTGCAGTTAATGTCTTCTCTTTTGGACCATGGGACCCATGTTTGACACCCCTGATATAGAGGGAACTGATTCACTTTGTTTAGAAGATAGGTAGACGATAGATAGATAGATGGATAGATAGACTAGATGGACAGATAGACTATAGATAGATGGATGGATAGAGTATAGATGGATGGATAGAGTATAGATAGACTATAGATAGACTAGATGGATAGATAGACTATAGATAGATAGATGCAGTCAGTCTGCTGGAATAATAATAAATAATAATTAATAGTAATCAGCCCTCTGCTGGTGGTTGACCTCGCTGTTGCCATGGAGACCAGGACACACAAACACAACAACAGCGGATGCTAAGTAGCTGTGTGTGTGTTTCACTTCATCTGAGACGAGCAGGAGGGCTGTGGAGCTGCAGCACATTAGTGTGTGTGCATTAATGAGACACACACACACACAGACTGTTGTAGTTGTGTGTGTGCTGTGGTTGGATGTTGGAGGCGGAGCCGGCTGATTGATTGATATTTTCCAGAGGCTGCCATGGTAACAGATGTTAAGCAGAGACAGAGAACATGTTGGAGGAGACAGAGTTTACAACATCTCCTCCTCTCTGCTGCTGCTGGTTCCTCCTCAGATAGAAGCTTTCTGAGAACAGAGGTGTTAGGAAGCAGCTCTGTGTGGTCAGAAACACCCATCAGCTGATCTCCACCAGGTAGGAACACGTCTCCACCAGGTAGGAACACGTCTCCACCAGGTAGGAACACGTCTCCACCAGGTAGGAACACGACTCCACCTGGTAGGAACACGTCTCCACCTGGTAGGAACACGACTCCACCTGGTAGGAACACAACTCCACCTGGTAGGAACACGTCTCCACCAGGTAGGAACACGTCTCCACCAGGTAGGAACACGACTCCACCTGGTAGGAACACAACTCCACCTGGTAGGAACACGTCTCCACCAGGTAGAAATATGACTCCACCTGGTAGGAACACGTCTCCACCTGGTAGAAATATGACTCCACCTGGTAGGAACACGTCTCCACCTGGTAGGAACACGACTCCACCAGGTAGAAATACGACTCCACCTGGTAGGAACACGACTCCACCAGGTAGAAATACGACTCCACCTGGCAGGAACACGTCTCCACCAGGTAGAAATACGTCTCCACCTGGCAGGAACACGTCTCCACCAGGTAGGAACACTTCTCCACCAAGTAGGAACACGTCTCCACCTGGTAGGAACACGTCTCCACCTGGTAGGAACACGACTCCACCTGGTAGGAACACGACTCCACCTGGTAGAAATATGACTCCACCAGGTAGGAACACGACTCCACCTGGTAGGAACACGTCTCCACCTGGTAGGAACACGACTCCACCTGGTAGAAATATGACTCCACCAGGTAGGAACACGACTCCACCAGGTAGGAACACGTCTCCACCAGGTAGGAACACTTCTCCACCAAGTAGGAACACGTCTCCACCTGGTAGGAACACGACTCCACCTGGTAGGAACACGACTCCACCTGGTAGAAATATGACTCCACCAGGTAGGAACACGACTCCACCTGGTAGGAACACGTCTCCACCTGGTAGGAACACGACTCCACCTGGTAGAAATATGACTCCACCAGGTAGGAACACGACTCCACCAGGTAGGAACACGTCTCCACCAGGTAGGAACACGACTCCACCTGGTAGAAATATGACTCCACCAGGTAGGAACACGACTCCACCTGGTAGGAACACGTCTCCACCTGGTAGGAACACGACTCCACCTGGTAGAAATATGACTCCACCAGGTAGGAACACGACTCCACCAGGTAGGAACACGTCTCCACCAGGTAGGAACACTTCTCCACCAAGTAGGAACACGTCTCCACCTGGTAGGAACACGACTCCACCTGGTAGGAACACGTCTCCACCAGGTAGGAACACGTCTCCACCAGGTAGGAACACGTCTCCACCAGGTAGAAATATGACTCCACCTGGTAGGAACACGACTCCACCAGGTAGAAATACGACTCCACCTGGTAGGAACACGTCTCCACCTGGTAGGAACACGTCTCCACCAGGTAGGAACACGACTCCACCAGGTAGAAATACGTCTCCACCTGGCAGGAACACGTCTCCACCTGGTAGGAACACGTCTCCACCAGGTAGAAATATGACTCCACCTGGTAGGAACACGTCTCCACCTGGTAGGAACACGACTCCACCAGGTAGAAATACGACTCCACCTGGTAGGAACACGTCTCCACCTGGTAGGAACACGACTCTACCAGGTAGAAATACGTCTCCACCTGGCAGGAACACGTCTCCACCAGGTAGGAACACTTCTCCACCAAGTAGGAACACGTCTCCACCTGGTAGGAACACGTCTCCACCTGGTAGGAACACGACTCCACCTGGTAGAAATATGACTCCACCAGGTAGGAACACGACTCCACCTGGTAGGAACACGTCTCCACCTGGTAGGAACACGACTCCACCTGGTAGAAATATGACTCCACCAGGTAGGAACACGACTCCACCTGGTAGGAACACGTCTCCACCTGGTAGGAACACGACTCCACCTGGTAGAAATATGACTCCACCAGGTAGGAACACGACTCCACCAGGTAGGAACACGTCTCCACCAGGTAGGAACACTTCTCCACCAAGTAGGAACACGTCTCCACCTGGTAGGAACACGTCTCCACCAGGTAGGAACACGTCTCCACCAGGTAGGAACACGTCTCCACCTGGTAGGAACACGTCTCCACCTGGTAGGAACACGACTCCACCTGGTAGAAATATGACTCCACCAGGTAGGAACACGACTCCACCTGGTAGGAACACGTCTCCACCTGGTAGGAACACGACTCCACCTGGTAGAAATATGACTCCACCAGGTAGGAACACGACTCCACCTGGTAGGAACACGTCTCCACCTGGTAGGAACACGACTCCACCTGGTAGAAATATGACTCCACCAGGTAGGAACACGACTCCACCAGGTAGGAACACGTCTCCACCAGGTAGGAACACTTCTCCACCAAGTAGGAACACGTCTCCACCTGGTAGGAACACGTCTCCACCAGGTAGGAACACGTCTCCACCAGGTAGGAACACGTCTCCACCAGGTAGAAATATGACTCCACCTGGTAGGAACACGTCTCCACCAGATAGGAACACGACTCCACCAGGTAGAAATACGACTCCACCTGGTAGGAACACTTCTCCACCTGGTAGGAACACGACTCCACCTGGTAGGAACACGTCTCCACCTGGTAGGAACACGTCTCCACCTGGTAGGAACACGACTCCACCTGGTAGGAACACGTCTCCACCAGGTAGGAACACGTCTCCACCAGGTAGGAACACGTCTCCACCAGGTAGAAATATGACTCCACCTGGTAGGAACACGTCTCCACCAGATAGGAACACGTCTCCACCAAGTAGGAACACGTCTCCAGCTGGTAGGAACACGTCTCCACCAGGTAGAAATATGACTCCACCAAGTAGGAACACGTCTCCACCTGGTAGGAACACGTCTCCACCAGGTAGGAACACGTCTCCACCTGGTAGGAATATGACTCCACCCGGTAGGAACACGTCTCCACCAGGTAGGAACACGTCTCCACCTGGTAGGAATATGACTCCACCTGGCAGGAACACGTCTCCACCAGGTAGAAATATGACTCCACCAGGTAGGAACACGTCTCCACCAGGTAGGAACACGTCTCCACCTGGTAGAAATATGACTCCACCTGGTAGGAACACGTCTCCACCAGGTAGGAACACGTCTCCACCTGGTAGAAATATGACTCCACCTGGTAGGAACACGTCTCCACCAGGTAGGAACACGTCTCCACCAGATAGGAACACGTCTCCACCAAGTAGGAACACGTCTCCACCTGGAAGGAACACGTCTCCACCTGGTAGAAATATGACTCCACCAGGTAGAAATACAACTCCACCAGGTAGGAACACGTCTCCACCTGGTAGGAACATGACTCCACCTGGAAGAAATACGACTCCACCAGGGATGCCCGATATTATCGGCACAATATCGGTATCTGCAGATATGAAAATTTCTGCCAATAGGCACAGCCGATAAGGTGACGTAGTAACTGGGCGTGCGCGGTGACATCCATACCGTTTCAGTGATTGTTATGTGATAAAATTTGAATTAAAAGTGAAGAAAGAACATATCAAAACTGAAAATACTCTTTTGTTGAACTAAATATATAATGTCTAACCAACATGAAAGAAATGTCTCAAGTTTATTGCAAAAATGCATTGATTTCAATTGGGGTCATTTTTGACCCCACCCATGGAAGAGTGTAGGTATTGGTTGGCCATGCATCCAAAGGTTTAAAAAAAAAGACTGATGGATCATTTCTTTTTCCGTCAGATTTATGTGTTGAATTTTTTCCATAATCATTCATTTCTCTTCGTGTCCTGACACTGAAGGACTGATGTTTTAGGTCAGGAAACTACTGCTTTTATTTTGTGCTCTAAAGAGATCACTATGTCACTTGCTCTTTATAGTGCTGTTTACAGAAAATGCATGAAATTGTTTTAAATTTGTATGCTTTCAGGCAGAACTGACAGATCAGCTCTAACTGAAATGGTTTTTGTTCTTTATCCTCATTTCTTATACTGAAATGGACTGACGTTTTAGGTCTGAGCTAGCTAGTTTAAATTTTTGCACTTTTGTTTTTTGTTCAAGCACTAGTATTATTCCAGGGAAGCACCCTGAAAGTCAGTTGTTCAGTTAGGATTATTATTTTTTCCATCTGAAAAAATAAGCTCCTTAAAAAAAATGTAGCACTTCCTTTATTTGCACTCCAGAGCTCTCTTTCTGTCTGTCACCAGGCTGTTACAGTAGCTCTAAAATATTCAAATGCAGCTTGGTTTTTGTTTAAAAATGCGTTGTACATTTACAGTTCATGTGATCCAAAGAAATTATTTTTCTGTATTTCAATACTGAATGTCATGAGTTTGAAAAATAATACATTTGTTATTTATGGTAAAATCAAATGTTTTTGTCTTGTTTTGCGTGTGTTTCTTAAACAAATAGACTGTCACAATAAGAGTAAGATGTAAATTCCAGTATAGGAGAGACTTAGCTTTTTATACAGTGGAAAAAAACATGTGATTATCGGTATCGGTATCCGCCAAAAGGGGTTTCGATATATCAGCATATCGGATATCGGCAAAAATCCAATATCGTGCATCCCTAGTCTCTACCAGGTAGAAATACGAATCCACCTGGTGGGAACACGTCTCCACCTGATGGAAACACGGGTGAGGTGATTTTGAGGTGGGTTTTGCTTTTTTTGTCTCAATTTTTAATCTTTTTGTGCTAATGTTGTGTCTTTTGTGGTGATTTTCAGCCTTTTCACATTGGTTTTGTGTGTTTTTGTGGTGATTTTGCATCATTTTGAGGTAATTTTGTTTCAGCTGTGGTGATTTTATGCCTTTTTGCGGTCGTTTTTTGTGTTTTTGTTGTGGCTTTGCATCTTTTTGTGCTAATATTGTTTCAGTTGTGGTGAATTTCTGTCTTTTCGTGGTGGTTTAGAGTGTTTTTGTGGTGATTTTAAAGCCTTATCTGTGGTTTTGTGTGTTTATTTGTCATATTGTTGTGTCTGATTGGTGTAAATTGTCTGTATTTAAATTAAATCAGATGCTTTCTAATGTGCTGTAAACAGATGTAAGGACTGATTAAAGCTCCAGTAGTTTCAGTTTTTAATGACGGAAACAGACCAGCTGCTGTTTATTTATTTACAGAACGTTGCAGAGACGTTCTGTTTGCGTTCTGAATGCTTTAATGAGCAGCGTCTGTTCTGCAGGTGTCAGAGTTCACCTGAGCAGCCGCAGCATCGACGCCCGTCCAATCAGACGCAGCGACTGTGGCCCCGCCCACCACCACCTCTCAGTTGACGCCTGTCTCTTTGAGGTGATTTTGTCTTGCTGCGTGAAGGTTTTGTGTGTTGTTGTTGGGATTTTGCGTCATTTCATAGGAATTTGGGATTTTTTGCGTCTTTTTTGGTGACTTCAAGCCTTTTCACAGTGGTTTGTGAACTTTTGTGGTGATTTTGTGAGTTTTTGTGCAGATTTTTGTCTCTTTCAGGTGATATTTGTAGTGCTGTGAAAAGGTTTGTGTGTTGTCATGATTTTGCGTCATTTTATGGAAATTTTTAGGTGTTTTTTGTGCTAATGTTGTGTTTTTTACAGTGGTTTTGCATGTCTTTTTGCTGATTTTTGTCTCTTTGGGGTTATTTTAAGCCTTTTTCACAGTGGTTTTGTGTGTTTTTTTGGTGATTTTGCATTATTTTGTGCTGATTTTTTTGTCTGTTAGAGGTGATTTGTACTTCTGTGTGGGACTTTTGCATGTTTTTGTGGTGAGTTTGCATCATTTAGTAGAATTTTTGGATGTTTTTGTGCTAGTGTTGTGTCTTTGTGCCTTTTCACAGTAAAAGTGAACTAAAATCTAGATGTTGGACATACATAAATATGAACGATCAGCTTATATAACCCAGTGAGTGTCAGCCTTCCTCCCTCCATCTCCTCCTCCTCTTTGTGCAGCAGGTCAGCCGGCTAACGGGTTAATTAGCTGGATGAAGAGCTGTGCAGAGGAAATGTCAGGCTCGCTGGCTGCGGTTTGACTTCCTGGACGGCAGGTTGGAGGTCGCGGCGCGTTTACTGAACCTTTTCCCTCTTACCTTTTTCAAAATGTCACCAGGAACCATTAGCGTGGGCTCTGTCGGGAGACGGCGAGGCAACCCTGAACGCCTCCCAGGCGACCCTGAACGCCTCCCAGGCTCTGCTGCAGGACGACGGTGCATTCAGGGCCTCCAGGACAAACGTAAATATCAGCTGACAGAGAGAAACCGCAGACAGACTCCTTTAGAAACCTTCCAGCTCCGTCTGACCAGGAAATAAACCAGATGACAGCTTTTTACTGATTTTAAAACTTCTGATTCACAGGAGTCCAAAACATTTCCGTGAAAACTTCCCCGTAAAAACCTTCCTGTGTTTACGTCACGTTTAGAGTCGGTCTATTCTCTCCAGAGGAGGAACTCTGAGGATCTTCTCACTGTTTCTCTGGTAGTTTCAACGTTTCAGCACAAAAATATGAAAATCTGAAGAGCAGTTTTTATTCTACGTCTTCAAAGATGAACCGTCGAATATTTTCAGTCCCTTTAAGTCTCATGTCTGGAGTTTTGTGACATTTAATACCTTTTTTTATAATAAGTACCATTATTTTTAAAATATTATTATTACCTAAAGACGTTTTCTGACATAAATCATTTTTATGGTGTAAAATTCTTATTATTATTATTATTATTATTATTATTATTATCATCAAATCAAATAAATGATATTATTTATCACTGGGGCTGGACCGATTGTTCTGATATTTGTCCTGATGGTTGCGTATCCGGATATTAATTTTAAAATCCAAATATTCGCCCCCCCAACACCCCCACACCCCCAGGACCTTACGACCGTCCCTATGTACCGCAGAGGAACCCTTAAACATGTTACAAAACCAGTAAACCTGTCCAATTACTTGCTTTTAAAAAATGATTTTTCTAAAATTAAAATGTAATAAAGCAGGACAGATGTATAAAATGAAAGTGAAAATGGAAATCAGATGTTATAATTTCATCATTTTATCCTTCCAGACATTCTTGAATCCTGTTGGTAATAATAATTATTTTGTAATAATTGCTAAGTTTAATAATATATTATAATTGACTGACTTTTTACATTGAAATCAGCAAAAATATCTTTATTTTACAGAGTACTTGTAATTATTTCAACAGGTTTTGGAACGTTACATTTATTTGTACATATTCGAGTTTAGTTTTTCATTTTTAAACTTAATTCACTTTAAAAATCAGATTAAATTCTCTGAATCCGGTGTTTGGGTGTGAAAAGTGTTGAATCCACATGAAAACAGTTTATTCTTCCTACTACACAAAGCTGCTTTTCTGTGATTCTTCTTTTCAGACGTTTCTAATGGATGAATTTTGTTTTAAAGCCTCTAATGTGTTCTTTGTGTTCTAATGGATGAATTTTGTGTTAAAGCCTCTGGATGTTCTCGTCCAATCAGCTCCTGCTGCTGGCTGAATGAGGCTGATTGCAGCTTCTCCTGCTTCTCTGCTGCCTAAAGGAACTCATTAGGATCCTTTCAGCCTATCTTCACAACAAACGTTTTTCAGAGCTTCAGATTCTTCCACCGAGTCTCCAAAACACACAGTTCAACACCAGCGAGTAAACTTTCTGCTCATTCATCTGAGAGTTTGTTGAGACTCAACAAAGATTCATCTTCAGAACAAACCATCTACATGTTGGGAGGTGTCCTCAGATGTTCGCCACCTTTAGAATGTCCTTTATTTTGGAAAGAAAAGGCAGCTTTTTCTTTCAATGAAGATAACATGAAATGAATGATAAATCCAGTGTAGACTTGTTCATGTGGTAAATGACTATTCTTGCTGGAAACAGCTGATTTTAATGGAATATCTCCATAGAGGTGCAGAGGAACATGCTAATATTAGCCACATAGCCTGCAGCATGCGAACACCGAAATCCTATAGCTGTGGGATATGCTAATTGTTAGTCACATTAGCCCACATATGTGTCTAACACTAAGAAATTCTCTATAGTCGGTGGCTTATGCTTAATGTAGCTACATTCAGCCTGGCAGTACAACAAACCACTAAGGATCCTCCTATAGTTGTGGCTTAGCTAAATTTAGCCACATTAGCTGCAGCATGCTAACACCAAAGTTCCTCCTATGGTAGTGGCTTTTGCTAATGTTAGCCACATTATCCTGCAGCATGCAACACTAAGGATCTTCCTGTTAGTAGTTGCTTATGCTAGTGTTAGCCACATTAGCTACATAATGTGCTAGCATGAAGAATCCTCCTCTAGTAGGGGTTTATGTTAATATTAGCCACATTAGCCACATAGCATGCTAACATCAAGGATCTTCCTATAGTAGTGGTTTATGGCTAATGTTAGCCACATTGGCTACATAACGTGCTAAAATTTAGGCTCCTCCTATCGATGTGGCTTATGCTAGTATTAGCCACATTAGCCACATGTGTGCTAACATGAAGGATCTTCCTGTAGTTTTTTCAGAATCAGTTATCTGGCTGTTTAGCGCTGCACCTTTGTTTTTGTGGTATTTTGGGCTATTTGAAGTAATTTTAGATCTTTATGTGCCAATATAATGACTGTTGTGGTGACATTAAGCCTTCCCGCTGTAAAGTTATACATTATAAACTGCATTTTAAATGTCTTTCAGGAGTTCCAGACGTGGCGAGCTGCCCTGGACGTCCCTGATGAGCAGGAATTAGCGTTTGATCTTCAGATTTAGGAAAATAACACAATGCAGCGCTCCCAGAATGCTTTGCACAGCTGCTTACATAAAACAATATGAATAATACATATTTTTAAGTCTGTTTTCTTACGTTGGTTTTAGTCCGTCGATATTCTGAAGGTTGTTATTGAAGGGTTTGATCTTAAAACTCCTCCAGTCAGATTTATTTACATTTTATTCCTAAAATACCCCTTATTTTGACTGTATGTTCTAATTTATTGGGTGATAAATAGAGAAAAAAGTAAAACCTTTGACTGTAATCTGTCTACAAAATGAAACAACAGAAGAGGATGTGTTTGACATGGAGCAGGACCTTCAACCTTCTGTTTTCTAACCTCCAGGAGACATCCAGAGTGTTCTGTATTTCTTCATCTCTTCCATCAGCAGGTTTCCATTCATCGTCACAGCTTTGTGTTCCTCCTCTGATTCTGATCCTCTTTTATTTGCTTCACAGCTCTTTTTCATTTGCAGCGCTGCTTCCTGTTAGCGTTTGTTGCTACAACGCGCCGGTTTCCCCTCAGGGATCAATAAAGTTCCATCTGACTTATCGATAGATGTTTACTGTTGGCGCCTAATTAATTTGGCTCGTTAGCAGCAGGTAGCCGCCGCAGATTACAGATTACCGTCGATTCATCAAAGCAGAGCTGAATGTTAAACAGCCGAAGCTCCTCTGTTCCACCCAGGACCTCTGACCTCCAGCTGCAGGAAGCCTCCTTATCTGGAGAAGATGGAGCACTTTGATCCCTGTGTGTCCTCCAGAGATGAATCCAGAGCAGGTTAGCGTAGCTTAGCACAAAGACTGGAGGTGGAGGGAAACTGTTGGTGGGATTCTTCTTCTGTTGCTGCTTCTTCTTCTTCTTGTCCTCTGTCTTCTCATTCTTGTCCTCCTTCTTTTCCTTCGTCGTTTTCCTTCTACTTCTTCTTCCTCTCCTTCTCCCTCCTTCTTTCCCTTCTTCTCCTTTTTCTTCTTGTCTTTCTTCTACTTCTTGTCTTTCTACTTTTTCTTCTACTTTCCCTTCCCTTTATTGACCTCCTCCTCCTTCTTCTTCCCTCTGCCTCCTCCCCTTCCCCTTCTACTTCTTCTGATTTTTCTCATGTTCTCCTCCTTCTTCTTGTCCTTCTTCTCCTACTTCTCCTTCTTGTCCTCCTCATTCTTCTCCTTCTACTTCTTATTCTTCCATTTCTTCTTCTCCTTCTCTTGTCCTCCTCCTTCTCTTTCTTCTCCTCCTCCTTCTCTTCTTCTTGACCTTCTCTTCTGTCCTCCTCCTCTCCTTCTTTTTGACCTTGCCCTCCTTCTCCTCCTTGCTCTTTTTCTTCTCCTTCTTCTCCTTTTTGTTCTTCTTGTCGTCCTCCTCCTTCTTCTTGTCTTCTTCTTTTCCTTCTTATCCTTGTTCTTTTCTTCTCATCCTCCCTCTTCTTCTTCTCCCTTTTGTTCTTGTCCTCCTCCTTCTTGTCTTCCTTCTTTTTCTTCTTATCCTTTTCTTTTTTCCTTCTTCTCCTTGTTCTTCTTGTCCTCCCTCTTCTTTTCCTTCTCATTTCTTCTTCTCTCTGTTCTTGTCTTCTTTCTTTTCCTTCTTATCCTTGTTTTTGTTGTCCTTCTTGTCTTCCCTCTTCTTCTCCTTCTCCTTGTTCTTCTTGTCTTCCTCCTTCTTCTTCTTCTCCTTTTTCCTCTCTCTGTTCTTGTCTTCTTTCTTTTCATTCTTCTCCTTGTTCTTCTTGTCTTCCTTCTTCTTCTTCAGCTAATTAAATTTGCTGCAGCATTAATTAGTGACCTCCACTCCTAGTTAATGCTTCTATATTTTAAAAGTGCACTAAAGGATGGACCATTTATACGTTTAGCTGCTTTTACCGGAGTGAAGGATCTGAATTCTGAACATTTCCCTTCTCTTTATTTTTCATCCAGACATGCAGGTCCTTGAACAGTCGGATTGAAAGGTGTTTTCAGAAGAACAAAGGAACAACCACTTGTTCTTTCTCTTCCTCTGAATAATGACGTGACCCCACAGCTCTATGAAAAGCTCCGATCCATCTCAGAGTCCAGAGTCTCATCTCTGTGAAGGAATTAATAAATAATGAGAAATTACTGTAAAATAAAACAGCAAAACACGGAACAGCCCACATTAGATTCAGGTAAATGTTTCATGGAGATGTAGTAGAGAACCGGGTTGATCTGAATAATTCATTATCCTGAGCGCTAATGTTTACATTAGATAGGTAGACTTCTCCTTGTCCTTCCTCTACTTCTTCTCTTCTTCTTGACCTTATTCTTCTTCTTGTCCTCCTTCTTCTCCTTCTACTTTGTCTTCTGTTCTTCTTGACCTTATTCTCCTTGTCCTCCTTCATATTGTCCTTCTTGTCCTCCTTTCTTCTTCTCCTCCTTCTCTTCTTCTTGACCTTCTCTTTCTTGTCCTCCTCCTCCTTGTTTTCACCTTGTCCGCCTTCTCCTTCTTCTCCTTCTTCTTCTCCTCCTTCTCCTTCTGCTCAACCTTGTCCTTCTTGTCCTCGTCTTTCTTCTCCTTATCTACTCCTCCTTCTTCTTCTCCTCCTCCTCCTTCTCCTTCTTTTCCTACTTCTTTTCTGTCTCCTCCTCCTCCTCCTCTCCTACTTCTCCTCCTTCTCCTTCTTCTCTTCCTCCTTCTCCTTCTCCCCCTTCTTTAATGTTTCCCGTATATTTAGTAGGATCATAACTAACCAGGTTAATCTCCATAATTCATAATCCTGAGCGGTAATATTTACATTAGATAGGTAAACTTCTCCTTGTCCTCCTTCTCCTCCTCCTCCTTCTTCTTGACCTTGTCCTTCTTCTCCTTCTTCTTGTTCTCCTCCTTCATATTGTTCTCTTTCTTCTCCTCCCTCTCCTTCTTCTCCTTCTGCTCAAACTTGTCCTTCTTGTCCTCGTCTTTCTTCTCCTCCTTCTCATCTTCTTCTTCTCTTCCTCCTTCTCCTTCTCCCCCTTCTTTAATGTTTCCTGTATATTTAGTCGGATCATAACTAACCAGGTTAATCTCCATAATTCATAATCCTGAGTGGTAATATTTACATTAGATAGGTAGACTTCTATAAATTATGATGCTGTTGGGTCTGATCTATTTATATCTGTGTATTTATAATTAATCTTTACATTCATTGAGGTTATTCTCCATAATTTATAGCACTGCAGGGTCTGGGCCTCCATATGTATGGGAGTCAGGTAGAGCAGCGTTTTACATCATTTCTGTGGTTTTAATTCAGAACATGTAAATTAATGAGGTTCAGTCACAGCATAAATAAGACGAGAATGTTTAATCTGGTTCATGACACCGGTTAGCAACGTTTATTACTGGAAACGCTGAATAAATAGCAACAGTATTTGAACACTTTAATCATGAATGGTTCAAACTACATTCAGTAGTTTGAATTTTAGCAAAAGATGCTGGACAGAAAAAATATCTCCTCCTCCTTCTTCATCTTCTGCTTCTCCTTCTCCTCCTCCTTCTTCCACTTGTCCTTCTCCTTCTCTTTCTTCTTCTCCTCCTTCCTCTCCTTCTTGTCTTTCCTCTTCTTTTATTATTATTCGTGTTATTATAATCAGTAGTAATAACAAATATTTTCCTGGTGTTTCATCTCCGAATCTTCCGTCTCTTTCCCGGCTAGTTTTGTCCTTAGAGCTGCTGCTCTCTCCAGGCGTCCACATACTTTTGGCCGTCCTATATTTCAGAACATTCCAGAATATGAATGTGAGCGTCGGGACCTCAGGGGTCCACCGGAGCTGCAGGTGTCTGAGGGGAAATTTTAAAAATAATCGTTCCGTCAAATGAGTCATTTGTGCGCCGAAATTACAAATCACCGCCGCAATTTCTCATCCGGGGCTCCTGATTTTGGGCCTTTCTTCTGCATATCGTACCGTTGAATTGCTTCATTCATTCGCTCGCATTAATAATTCAATAATTCCGTTCAATAATTAATATCCTTATCAGCTCCCGTTCCCCTCGACACCTCCACTCTGGACCGCTTGGATTAGTTCAACTTTGTTCAAACTTTGATTGGCTGTTTCCTGCAGCGGTGCGTTCTGGGACTCGTAGTCGACTCCAGCCTCTCCTTTTAAAACCAACGGAGCAGAAATTATTTCAGCTTCTCTTTGTCTGATGATTAATGATGATTAATGTTGATTATATCTGGGATTATAGTGATTGTCGTTTTTCTGGCAGCAAAATTAACTTCACTGCCTAAACACCGTCTGCTGCGAGCTTTAAAGAAAAAGAAGAAACGCTTTAAATGACGAGAAATGATTAAAAAACGGAGAACAACTTTTCCTCTTTAACTGGATGAGAAACAGAAAACATGAAGCAGTTTTTACTTTTCTGTTAACATTCATGTCTTTGTGAGACAATACAATACGATGTGACCAAAACAGTATAAAAAGACAAAATGTAACAAAAATGGGAAACAAAACAACAAATAAAGCAAAACACAAACTGAAAAAAACGAGACAAAGCAACAAAAACGAGACACAAACTGAAAAAACGAGACAAAGCAACAAAAACGAGACACAAACTGAAAAAACGAGACAAAGCAACAAAAACGAGACACAAAATAACAAAAACGAGACAAAGCAACAAAAACGAGACACAAAACAAAAACGAGACAAAACAACAAATAAAGCAAAACACAAAATGAAAAAAACGAGACAAAGCAACAAAAACGAGACACAAACTGAAAAAACGAGACAAAGCAACAAAAACGAGACACAAAATAACAAAAACGAGACAAAGCAACAAAAACGAGACACAAAACAAAAACGAGACAAAACAACAATAAAGCAAAACACAATGAAAAAACGAGACAAAGCAACAAAAACGAGACACAAAATAACAAAAACGAGACAAAGCAACAAAACGAGACACAAACTGAAAAAACGAGACAAAGCAACAAAAACGAGACACAAAATAACAAAAACGAGACAAAGCAACAAAAACAAGACACAAATAACAAAAACGAGACAAAACAACAAATAAAGCAAAACACAAAATGACAAAAATGAGACAAAACAAACGAGACACAAAATGACAAAAAACGAGACAAAACAACAAATAAAGCAAAACACAAAATGAAAAAACGAGACAAAGCAACAAAAACGAGACACAAAATAACAAAAACGAGACAAAACAACAAACGAGACTAAATGACAAACGTGAAACAACTCAAAACAAAAAATTAGACAAAAAAGTTGCAAGGCTGCTAAAAAATTGACAAATGTCAAAAATGCTCCACAAAACAACGAATGAAGCACAACACAAAATGATAATTAGACAAAAAACAAGTGAGATACAAAGGAAACACAAAACGACAACACTGAGACAAATGACAAAAAAATGACAAAAACAAGACACGACAAAAACGAGTCACAAAATGACAAAACATTGAGACAAGCAACAAAGAAATGGCAAAAAGACAAAATAACAACAAAACAAGACAGAATGTTACAAAAATGAAACACAAAAAGACAACAAGTTAGACAAACGACACGAAACAAAACAAAGTGACAAAAAATTACAGAGCGACAAAATAAATGGACAAACGGCGAAAAAAAGACAAAAAATGACAAAAACGAGTCACAAAACGACAAAAAATAAAAACAGGACAAAATGACAAAAAAGAAACAACTTGAAATAAAACAAAAAAATTAGACAAAGTTGCCAAAAAAATGGACAAATGACAACGTTACACAAAACAACGAATAAACCAATACACATCAAAAAAAAGACAAAATAACAAAAACAAGTCAGAATGTTGCAAAAATGAAACACAAAAAGATAACAAGTTAGACAAAGGACACGAAACAAAACAAAAGAGACAAAAAAATTACACATAAAAGTTACAAAGCGGCAAAAAAATAGACAAAAAACACAAATGAGACAAAAAATTACAAAAGCGAGAAACAAGCCGCAAAAAAAGACAAAATATTCCAAAAATGAGACACAAAGCGACAATAAAACAATCTAGTATCTTCCTTTATGATCCAAACAACTTGTCATGGTCTAGAAATTATTTTAAATTTATAATTTCACTAATTTACAATCTGCATTTAATGTCTTCTCTGTAATTTTTACGCTTTGAGGACCGGATTGGACCCTCTGGAGGACCGGTTTTGGTCCACGGGCCTCATGTTGGACACTCCTGGTTTAGGGGATAATTCCCATTTAAAGACTCGTTGGATTTTCTAAACTATTTTTAGTTTCCTTCTCCTTTCTTGCAGTGAAACTTAAACTCCACGTGTCTGCTGTAGAAAACTAACATCACAAAGAATAAATAATCCAGGAGGAGGAAATGAAGCAACAACCTGCAACCTGCTTCAATCCGTCTGTGCCTTTTATCACTTAATTCATCTGAAATCTGATTATTTTATTCACTAATTCATTCATATTTAGTTTTATTACATAATGAGGGAAACCTTTGTCTGTCAGAAATCAACAGAATCCACCTTTCAGAAGCTTTAATCAGGAGTTTTTATCAGAACATCAGAGCTAAACGCTGCTCTAGTTCTTATTTATTGATCCTCTGATGAAGTTTTTTGATCAATAAGTCATTAATACTAATCATCTGGAAAATCAAATCATTGTGAAGCAGTATAAACAGTTTTCCTCCTGAAATAGAGGAGTAAATGTGGATAACTTATGTGAAATCTGCACTTCTTAGTGGTTGTTTTGTGTATTTGCTGGTTGTTTTCTGCCTCTTAGTTGCTATTATCTGTGTTTGTGTGGTTGTTTTGTGTATTTATTTTGTCTCTTAGTTGTTGTTTTGTTTATTTCTGTGGTTATTTTGTGTATCTTTGTCTTTATTTTGTGCATTTGCTGGTTGTTTCCGGTCTCTTAGTTGTTGTCTGTTTTTTTTTATTGTTTCTGTCTTTTAATTGTAGTTTTGTGTATTTCTGTGGTTATTTTGGATATTTTATTTATTTTTTGGTATTTCTATAGTCATTTTGTGTATTTTCTGGTATTCTTTGTCTCTTAGTTGTTGTTTTGTGTATTTCTGTTGTGGTTTTGTGTATTTTTTGGTTGTTTCTGTCTCTTAGTTGTTTTATGTATTTCTGTGGTTATTTTGTGTATTTTCTGGTAATTTTTTGTCTCTTAGTTGTTGTTTTGTGTATTTTTTTGGTTGTTTCTGTCTCTTAGTTGTTGTTTTTTGTATTTCTGTGGTTATTTTGTGTATTTTCTGGTCGTCTTTTTTTCTCTTAGTTGTTGTTTTGTGTATTTCTGTGGCTCTTTTGAGCATTTTTTGTGTCTTTTTTGTATTCCTGTAGTCATTTTGTGTATTTTCTGGTCGTCTTTTGTCTCTTATTGTTATTTTGTGTATTTTTTTGGTTGTTTCTGTCCCTTAGTTGTTGTTTTGTGTGTTTCTGTGTTTATTTTGTGTATTCCTGTAGTCATTTTGTGTATTTTCTGGTAGTCTTGTGTCTCTTATTGTTGTTTTGTGTATTTTTTTGGTTGTTTCTGTCTCTTAGTTGTTGTTTTGTGTATTCCTGTAGTCATTTTGTGTATTTTCTGGTGGTCTTTTGTCTCTTATTGTTGTTTTGTGTATTTTTTTTTGGTTGTTTCTGTCTCTTAGTTGTTGTTTTGTGTGTTTCTGTGGTTATTTTGTGTATTCCTGTAGTCATTTTGTGTATTTTCTGGTGGTCTTTTGTCTCTTATTGTTGTTTTGTGTATTTTTTTTGGCTGTTTCTGTCTCTTAGTTGTTGTTTTGTGTATTCCTGTAGTCATTTTGTCTATTTTCTGGTGGTCTTTTGTCTCTTATTGTTGTTTTGTGTATTTTTTTTGGTTGTTTCTGTCTCTTAGTTGTTGTTTTGTGTATTCCTGTAGTCATTTTGTGTATTTTCTGGTGGTCTTTTGTCTCTTATTGTTGTTTTGTGTATTTTTTTTGGTTGTTTCTGTCTCTTAGTTGTTGTTTTGTGTGTTTCTGTGGTTATTTTGTGTATTCCTGTAGTCATTTTGTGTATTTTCTGGTGGTCTTTTGTCTCTTATTGTTGTTTTGTGTATTTTTTTGGCTGTTTCTGTCTCTTAGTTGTTGTTTTGTGTATTCCTGTAGTCATTTTGTCTATTTTCTGGTGGTCTTTTGTCTCTTATTGTTGTTTTGTGTATTTTTTTTGGTTGTTTCTGTCTCTTAGTTGTTGTTTTGTGTATTCCTGTAGTCATTTTGTGTATTTTCTGGTGGTCTTTTGTCTCTTATTGTTGTTTTGTGTATTTTTTTTGGTTGTTTCTGTCTCTTAGTTGTTGTTTTGTGTGTTTCTGTGGTTATTTTGTGTATTCCTGTAGTCATTTTGTGTATTTTCTGGTGGTCTTTTGTCTCTTATTGTTGTTTTGTGTATTTTTTTGGCTGTTTCTGTCTCTTAGTTGTTGTTTTGTGTATTCCTGTAGTCATTTTGTCTATTTTCTGGTGGTCTTTTGTCTCTTATTGTTGTTTTGTGTATTTTTTTTTGGTTGTTTCTGTCTCTTAGTTGTTGTTTTGTGTATTCCTGTAGTCATTTTGTGTATTTTCTGGTGTCTTTTGTCTCTTATTGTTGTTTTAAACACTCAAACTCTGCACTGAGTGGCAGTGAACACAGATCAGAATAAAATAATGAATGTTTACGTTAAATCCAGATCCAGGCATTAGTTTCAGCTCCAGAGCTCTGTTGATGGTTGAGGAGAAGCAGAGAGGCGAGGACTCGTCCAGAATATTGATCAGGTATCAGACCTGATCAGGAGGAGGCCGGCAGGTTAACGGCTCAGAGGGATGCTGGGAAACGGAGGCGACCGCGGAGCTCCAAACTCCTCCGGAGGGTTTGGGTTCGACGCCGCACGTCTTCAGGAGAAACGGACCGAAGGAATCGACCGGGACCGAGGGCGTCTTCGTTTCTGACGCTGTCGGTGCCAGACGGGTGGAGCTTCAGAGTTTAGAGGTCAGAGGTTTACCTGCAGCTCACCTGGAAACCAAACAACCTCAATTTACCTCGACTCATTCAGAGCTACAAACTACAGTGACAGGTTTGTTATTAGTCGAGCTTTGCTGGGGTTTATGGTCTGTTTTTTATTGTTTTTATGTCTTTTTATGATGTCTTTACATCTGTCTGGTTGTTTTGTGTTAATTTTCTTACTACTTTTTATTATTTTATGTCTTTTTATAAAGGGTTTCCATCTGTCCAGCTGTTTTGTTTCTATTTTTAGATTTTTTTTTTTGCTTTTTGAAGTCTATTCCCATCTGTCCAGCTGTTTTATTTATTTATTTATTTATTTTACTGTTTTTATGTGTTTTTATAATCTGTTTAGGTCTGTCTAGTTGTTTTCTTTCTATTTTGTCTTAAATTAATTTTGCTTTAATTTAATTTTTCATTGAGTTTTCCTGGTTGTTTCCCTCCTAATATTCAGTTTCCATCTGTCTGGTTGTTTTATTTTTTAATAATTTTCTATCATTTTTACGTCTGTTTTAAGGTGTTTCCATCTGCCTGGTTGTTTTCTGTCTTGTTTTATTTATTTTTTTATAATTTTTTACTTCTGTTTTGACGTGGTTTTTGTTTTTCTTGCTCTTTGTGTGTCTTTGTTTGTCTTTGTGCTTCTGCAGTGTCTCTTCTTCGTCTCTTCTCCTTCTTCAAAGCTTCTTCTGGTCTTTTTGTGTCTTTCTGGTCTTGTTTATCTCGTGTTGTCTCTGTTTTTGCTGTCGGTGGACGGTTGTGTCTCCTCGGTGGACGGTTGTGTCTCTTCGGTGGACGGTCGCGTTTCCTCGGTGGACGGTCGCGTCTCCTCGGTGGACGGTCGCGTCTCCTCGGTGGACGGTGGCGTTTCCTCGGTGGACGGTGGCGTTTCCTCGGTGGACGGTCGCGTTTCCTCGTTGGACGGTGGCGTTTCCTCGGTGGACGGTGGCGTTTCCTCGGTGGACGGTGGCGTTTCCTCGGTGGACGGTGGCGTTTCCTCGGTGGACGGTGGCGTTTCCTCGGTGGACGGTGGCGTTTCCTCGGTGGACGGTGGCGTTTCCTCGGTGGACGGTGGCGTTTCCTCGGCGGACGGTGGCGTTTCCTCGGCGGACGGTTGCGTCTCCTCGGCGGACGGTGGCGTCTCCTCGGTGGACGGTGGCGTCTCCTCGGTGGACGGTGGCGTCTCCTCGGTGGACGGTGGCGTCTCCTCGGTGGACGGTCGCGTTTCCTCGGTGGACGGTGGCGTTTCCTCGGTGGACGGTGGCGTTTCCTCGGTGGACGGTTGTGTTTCCTCGGTGGACGTTCGCGTTTCCTCGGTGGACGGTGGCGTTTCCTCGGTGGACGGTGGCGTTTCCTCGGTGGACGGTGGCGTTTCCTCGGTGGACGGTTGTGTTTCCTCGGTGGACGTTCGCGTTTCCTCGGTGGACGGTGGCGTTTCCTCGGTGGACGGTGGCGTTTCCTCGGTGGACGGTGGCGTTTCCTCGGTGGACGGTTGTGTTTCCTCGGTGGACGTTCGCGTTTCCTCGGTGGACGGTGGCGTTTCCTCGGTGGACGGTGGCGTTTCCTCGGTGGACGGTGGCGTTTCCTCGGTGGACGGTGGCGTTTCCTCGGTGGACGGTTGCGTTTCCTCGGTGGACGGTGGCGTCTCCTCGGTGGACGGTGGCGTTTCCTCGGTGGACGGTTGCGTTTCCTCGGTGGACGGTGGCGTCTCCTCGGTGGACGGTGGCGTCTCCTCGGTGGACGGTGGCGTCTCCTCGGTGGACGGTGGCGTCTCCTCGGTGGACGGTGGCGTTTCCTCGGTGGACGGTGGCGTTTCCTCGGTGGACGGTCGCGTTTCCTCGGTGGATAAAGCAGACGCTGCTGACTGACAGCAGCTGATGACACTCTGTGAACCTGACGCTTAATTATCCTCTGGGGCGTCACTGACGGTTCATGAATAAATAATTGATTGTGAACGAGTCGGGATCGATACCGATGAGCTGCTGGAAACGGGACCCGCTAAGCCTTCCACAGGTTCCTGCAGTCTGCTGCTGAGTGGAGCTGAAGGAGGTTCAGGGAGTTTTAACCCTGTAGAGTCCAGAGTAGCGCTGAGATTCACGTTCTGAAGCAGATCAGATCCATCTGGAGATAAAATCTGACAAACATTTCACACATTCACCGGGTCTCACAGCTTCACGGTGGCAGCCAAGTGTGTCTCTTTCTGGTTATTCTGTGTATTTTGGTGGTTATTTTGTGTGTTTTGTGGTCGTTCTTTGTCTCATAATTGTTGTTTTGTGTATTTTTGTATTTATTTTCTGTCTCTTAGTTGTTGTTGTTTTGTGTATTTTTGTATTTTCTGTCTCTGAGTTGTTGTTTTGTGTATTTTTGTATTTATTTTCTGTCTCTTCGTTGTTGTTTTGTGTATTTTTGTATTTATTTTCTGTCTCTTAGTTGTTGTTTTGTGTATTTTTGTATTTATTTTCTGTCTCTTAGTTGTTGTTTTGTGTATTTTTGTATTTTTCTGTCTCTTAGTTGTTGTTTTGTGTATTTTTTATTTGTTTTCTGTCTCTTAGTTGTTGTTTTGTGTATTTTTGTATTTATTTTCTGTCTCTTAGTTGTTGTTGTTTTGTGTATTTTTGTATTTTCTGTCTCTGAGTTGTTGTTTTGTGTATTTTTGTATTTGTTTTCTGTCTCTTACTTGTTGTTTTGTTTATTTTTGTATTTATGTTCTGTCTCTTAGTTGTTGTTTTGTGTATTTTTTATTTGTTTTCTGTCTCTTAGTTGTTGTTTTGTGTATTTTTGTATTTATTTTCTGTCTCTTAGTTGTTGTTGTTTTGTGTATTTTTGTATTTTCTGTCTCTGAGTTGTTGTTTTGTGTATTTTTGTATTTGTTTTCTGTCTCTTACTTGTTGTTTTGTTTATTTTTGTATTTATGTTCTGTCTCTTAGTTGTTGTTTTGTGTATTTTTACAGTTTCACATTTACCAGGTGTGATTATCCGTGTTTTTTTCTTTCCATTTCTTACACCTGAACTGTGCAGACAGAATTCCAGACGTCTCCGGCAGCAGGAAGTCTGTGACTGACTCTTATCATCATGGAATCGTGTTTTCTTGGCTGTGAATTGAAATGAAGACGTCGGCCGTTGGTTTGTGCGGCCGATGGAGGTGGAAGCAGCCTTTGGGGCACATCGGAGCCCAAACCAAATCGCCTTCAGTGTTTCTGCAGCGGCTGTGCGCCTCCGTCCGGGAAAACCTGCCGAGCTGATTGGAACAGATTCCAGAACGCAAAAATGAAACGCATTAATCTGAGGCGACGCTGAGAGCAGCAGAGAACGACACGGTGTAGTCGGAGGGTCGACGATCTGCAGCAGAGAAAGGAAACGGCTTCTGTCTGTTTGACCGCAGATACAGGTGAGGAAACCTGAAACTTTCACCAAACAAATAAAAAGTTTAATTCAGTCGGTTACTGTCAAACACTTGAACATTCCTAACAGCTTTAAATGATCACGTTTCAGTCCAGAGCTCTCCTCTTTCACCTGCAGTTTGTGGTTTTTTTTTATGTCTCTTTGTGGTTATTTTGTGTATTTTTGTAGTTATATTTTCTATTAGAGTAGTATCGGTAGTGTTTACTAGTCGGTCCTTCCAGGATTTCGCGGGCGTTTTTCGTGATTGTTGCTCCTGAAAATGCCTGAATTCGCGGCAGCTTTTCTAAAAAAAATTGCGATAAAAGTTGCGATGTTTTAAGCTTGTTTGTTGGGATGAAATTGCGGGAGACAGTGGCAGTTGCTAAAAAGCTGCATTTTTTCCAGCTTGTAGAACATGTTTCAACGCTGTAATTGACAATATTTATTCCGAAAATTATTTATTTAACGTTCCAAAACATTTCCACAAAAGCTGGCACACCACGGTGGGACATGAGCAGCAGCCAGGTACTGGTTTAATCAGTTGTTCCTTGTGTCATTTCCGATACGTCCACAGAGGTAGATTTGTAGGATCACAATCATGTGATCGTCAGCGGGCCGCTGAGGTAGCGTTCACTTGTTGCCATGGTTACCGTGCCGCTATGAATCCTTAACAAATCGGTGGATCCAAACTTTAAGCCGTATCACTGCTGAAGTCTAATCATTTGGTCCTTGTGTCATTTCTGACCCTGAAAACTTCATTTAAATCCCTGAGTCTGTTTCTGAGTGATGTTGGTAACAGAGGAAGGATTCACAGGCGCTGATCGTCACATGACTCTGCCGTGTTCTTTGGTGGAATAATTAAACTAATTTACCTTCATTCTTTTAGTGTTCTAACGGATCTGGATGCAACAGTTTCCATCATGGTGATTTGTCTGGTCTGTTTTCTGATCATTTCAGCCGTTCTAATATGTTTCGTGTTTTTTTTTAAAGTGTATCAATCGATGATTTTTCATTTTTGTATTCCACCACATTATTATACGGGTGTAAAACAGTTTAGCTCCGCTTTGGTGAAGAACATCAGTGAATTAATTGTTTATCACGATCTTCAGCAGTAATTTTTGTTGGTAAATCAGAGAGCTGCTCTGATTGGTGGAACTCACGGGAGGCGGGCCAAAATTGCGGGAAAGTTGCGGTGATTGGACAAAATTTCAAGGCCGTGTAAAATTTGCGGAGATTGGTTGATTTTGTGTGAATTTGCGCGATCGCAACATCGTGAATTCCTGGAGGGACTGAGTAGTATTATTTGTTGTATCTGCTAGTAGTATCTGTAATATCTGCTGGCAGTATATTAATGACTTTATTTATTGCATTAATTACATTTTTTTATAAATCTGACTTTTTGTCATTGTTTCTGTATTTTTGTCAGTTTTTGTGTATTTCTGTCATTTTTGTGTATTTTTGTCATTGTTTCTGTATTTTTGTCATTGTTTCTGTATTTTTGTCAGTTTTTGTGTATTTCTGTCATTGTTTCTGTATTTTTGTCATTGTTTCTGTATTTTTGTCATTGTTTCTGTATTTTTTGTCAGTTTTTGTGTATTTCTGTCATTTTTGTGTATTTTTGTCATTGTTTCTGTATTTTTGTCAGTTTTTGTGTATTTTTGTCATTGTTTCTGTATTTTTGTCAGTTTTTGTGTATTTTGTCAGTTTTTCTGTATTTTTGTCATTGTTTCTGTATTTTTGTCAGTTTTTGTGTGTTTTTGTCAGTTTTCTGTATTTTTGTCATTGTTTCTGTATTTTTGTCAGTTTTTGTGTATTTTTGTCAGTTTTCCGTATTTTTGTCATTGTTTTGTGTATTTTGTCAGTTTTCTGTATTTTTGTCATTGTTTCCGTATTTTTGTCAGTTTTTGTGTATTTTTGTCAGTTTTGTGTATTTTTGTCATTGTTTCTGTATTTTTGTCAGTTTTGTGTATTTTTGTCATTGTTTCCGTATTTTTGTCAGTTTTTGTGTATTTTTGTCAGTTTTGTGTATTTTTGTCATTGTTTCCGTATTTTTGTCAGTTTTTGTGTATTTCTGTCAGTTTTCTGTATTTTTGTCATTGTTTCTGTATTTTTGTCAGTTTTTGTGTATTTTTGTCAGTTTTCCGTATTTTTGTCATTGTTTTGTGTATTTTTGTCAGTTTTCTGTATTTTTGTCATTGTTTCCGTATTTTTGTCAGTTTTTGTGTATTTTTGTCAGTTTTGTGTATTTTTGTCATTGTTTCTGTATTTTTGTCATTGTTTCTGTATTTTTGTCAGTTTTTGTGTATTTTTGTCAGTTTTCTGTATTTTTGTCATTGTTTCTGTATTTTTGTCATTGTTTCTGTATTTTTGTCAGTTTTTGTGTATTTTTGTCAGTTTTCCGTATTTTTGTCATTGTTTTGTGTATTTTTGTCAGTTTTCTGTATTTTTGTCATTGTTTCCGTATTTTTGTCAGTTTTTGTGTATTTTTGTCAGTTTTGTGTATTTTTGTCATTGTTTCTGTATTTTTGTCATTGTTTCTGTATTTTTGTCAGTTTTTGTGTATTTTTGTCAGTTTTCTGTATTTTTGTCATTGTTTTGTGTTTTTTTTGTCAGTTTTTGTGTATTTTTGTCAGTTTTCTGTATCTTTGTCATTGTTTTGTGTATTTTTGTCAGTTTTGTGTATTTTTGTCAGTTTTCTGTATTTTTGTCATTGTTTTGTGTATTTTTGTCATTGTTTTGTGTATTTTTGTCAGTTTTCTGTATTTTTGTCATTGTTTTGTGTATTTTTGTCAGTTTTTGTGTATTTTTGTCAGTTTTCTGTATTTTTGTCATTGTTTCTGTATTTTTGTCAGTTTTTGTGTATTTTTGTCAGTTTTCCGTATTTTTGTCATTGTTTTGTGTATTTTTGTCAGTTTTCTGTATTTTTGTCATTGTTTCCGTATTTTTGTCAGTTTTTGTGTATTTTTGTCAGTTTTGTGTATTTTTGTCATTGTTTCTGTATTTTTGTCAGTTTTTGTGTATTTTTGTCAGTTTTCTGTATTTTTGTCATTGTTTTGTGTTTTTTTTGTCAGTTTTTGTGTATTTTTGTCAGTTTTCTGTATCTTTGTCATTGTTTTGTGTATTTTTGTCAGTTTTGTGTATTTTTGTCATTGTTTCTGTATTTTTGTCATTGTTTCTGTATTTTTGTCAGTTTTTGTGTATTTTTGTCAGTTTTCCGTATTTTTGTCATTGTTTTGTGTATTTTTGTCAGTTTTCTGTATTTTTGTCATTGTTTCCGTATTTTTGTCAGTTTTTGTGTATTTTTGTCAGTTTTGTGTATTTTTGTCATTGTTTCTGTATTTTTGTCATTGTTTCTGTATTTTTGTCAGTTTTTGTGTATTTTTGTCAGTTTTCTGTATTTTTGTCATTGTTTTGTGTTTTTTTTGTCAGTTTTTGTGTATTTTTGTCAGTTTTCTGTATCTTTGTCATTGTTTTGTGTATTTTTGTCAGTTTTGTGTATTTTTGTCAGTTTTCTGTATTTTTGTCATTGTTTTGTGTATTTTTGTCATTGTTTTGTGTATTTTTGTCAGTTTTCTGTATTTTTGTCATTGTTTTGTGTATTTTTGTCAGTTTTTGTGTATTTTTGTCAGTTTTGTGTATTTTTGTCAGTTTTCTGTATTTTTGTCATTGTTTTGTGTATTTTTGTCAGTTTTGTGTATTTTTGTCAGTTTTCTGTATTTTTGTCATTGTTTTGTGTATTTTTGTCAGTTTTCTGTATCTTTGTCATTGTTATGTGTATCTTTGTCAGTTTTCTGTATTTTTGTCATTGTTTTGTGTATTTTTGTCATTGTTTCTGTATTTTTGTCAGTTTTGTGTATTTTTGTCAGTTTTCCGTATTTTTGTCATTGTTTCCGTATTTTTGTCAGTTTTTGTGTATTTTTGTCAGTTTTCTGTATCTTTGTCATTGTTATGTGTATCTTTGTCAGTTTTCTGTATTTTTGTCATTGTTTTGTGTATTTTTGTCATTGTTTCTGTATTTTTGTCAGTTTTTGTGTATTTTTGTCAGTTTTTGTGTATTTTTGTCATTGTTTTGTGTATTTTTGTCAGTTTTCTGTATTTTTGTCATTGTTTCCGTATTTTTGTCAGTTTTTGTGTATTTTTGTCAGTTTTGTGTATTTTTGTCATTGTTTCTGTATTTTTGTCAGTTTTTGTGTATTTTTGTCAGTTTTCTGTATTTTTGTCATTGTTTTGTGTTTTTTTTGTCAGTTTTTGTGTATTTTTGTCAGTTTTCTGTATCTTTGTCATTGTTTTGTGTATTTTTGTCAGTTTTGTGTATTTTTGTCAGTTTTCTGTATTTTTGTCATTGTTTTGTGTATTTTTGTCATTGTTTTGTGTATTTTTGTCATTGTTTTGTGTATTTTTGTCAGTTTTTGTGTATTTTTGTCAGTTTTGTGTATTTTTGTCAGTTTTCTGTATCTTTGTCATTGTTTTGTGTATTTTTGTCAGTTTTGTGTATTTTTGTCAGTTTTCTGTATCTTTGTCATTGTTTTGTGTATTTTTGTCAGTTTTCTGTATTTTTGTCATTGTTTTGTGTATTTTTACCATTATTTTTGTGTATTTTGCGTATTTTCTGTCTCTTAGATTGTTGTATTGTGTATTTTTTTCGTTATTTTGAGTATTTTTGTCGTTATTTTGTGTATTTTGTGGATGTTTTGTGTTAATAAGCTCATTGAGGAATGACGACAACTTCTAATGAAATTATAAAATTACACTCAGCTGCATGAATTAATTTTACTTTGATTCACTTTCATTTAAAGTTTTGTAGCATAAATACATTTTTAGCTGATTAGTCACAAAATGAAACTTTTTTTATTAAATGCCAAAATTAGGAGCAGAAGTTTCTCAGGTGTTAATTTTTTAAAATTAAATTACTCCAGTTAGATTTTTTGTGTTTTTGTTCATTTAGTTGCTTCAAACTAATTCATTAATTCAACAACAAAATGTTGTCTTCTGCTTTTTAAAAATGTCAGAACAGCACTTTTGTATTTAAATCCACAAAAACAACTAATTTAAGTTTAAATAAAAATATTAGGTCATGCAGCATTTATGACCTCACAGCCAATCAGAATAAAGCATCAGTCTTTAAAGTTTTACTTAAATAAAAGCAGATTTTTATCCACTAATCTGTCCTGAGTTCTTTTCTAAAGTGACTCAATCAGAACTTTTTAGTTTCACTCATGAAGATCTGTGAGGAAATCCAGGAGCTTCTGTGGATAAACTGAATATTTAACATGAAATCATGAATATCCTGGATGTTCTGTGTGTTTCTGTTTCTGAGTCCTCCGGGACCTGGCAGGGTGGAGCTGCTGCGTCCAAAACGCAGCAGAAGGTAAAATAATGTGCAAAACTGCCTTTTTAGCTCCTTTTGACCGCTGCTTTGGGATTAGGCCTGAACAGATGCGGGGAGCTGAGGCGGCCATATGCAGAATGATAATCCATATGTGTAACATCAGAGAGCAGTAAGCAGCTTTGGATCCGCCACATGAAGTCCTGCTCCATCCATAGGCTCCATTTTGTTGCTGCTCGGAGACGAAGCTCCGCTGCGTCCGCGCCGTTCTCCGCCTGTAGGTGGCGCTCAGAGCGCAGGAGAGACGCAGCTTCCCTCTGCGGCCGGACGGAGCAGAGAGAGAGAGAGAGAGAGAGAGAGAGATGACAGGAGGAACATTTATTTACTGTACAGAGTTTCAGTGCTGGAGCAGAAACACAGAAAACACACAATCTGCGCCTTTTCTTCCGTTTTACGCGCAGCCGTTTGGTTTGGAGAGGTTTGGAGACCTGCCGGAGACCTGTGGCTCCTGTGGCTCCTCCGGCCCACAGTCACCCCAAAACCCGCCAGAGTCCAAACCAAACCCCAATACAGCTCCACAAACGGGCAAATCTGTCAGGGAAAAAAAACAGAAAATGTTGGGAAATCCACGAAGTTGTTGGGGAGGAAGCTCGCTCCGCCTCCGCTCCCCGCTGTAGAGTAGAGAGGGGGAGGAGAGGGGAGAGAGGAGGGGAGGAGGGAGGGAGAGGAACGACGAGCGCAGTCGTTTGGATTCACTCCACTTTCTCATCACACACGGTGCAGCCGCTCGACCTGCTCCGGACCGGACCGGGAGGCGGACAGAGTTTGTGGCGGCAGAGCAGCGGCCGCGCGTCGGGCTGGAACTAAGCGGAGGACCGCCGCCGGTGACTCCCGGAACCTACCGGACCTCGGTGCTTGTTTCTGGGGCGTTTTTTTCTCCTTTTCTCCGCCCGGTGCTCCGTCCACATCCCGCTCCTCCACCCCACCTCCCAGCGCGCCGTCAGCGGAGGATGCTACCAGCCTCCCGGTGGTAACGGAGTACCAGTGACCCCCACCCAGCTGCTCACCCGGCCGGACGGGTCCCCCCCACCCCCCACACACGCACCGGCTGGACTCCAGCCGCTCCTCCGGTGAGGAAGAAGCCGCGGCGGTGACGCGCAGCGCTGGTCACGACCGGAAAGTGGACAGAAATTGTGAGAGAATTTGGAGGAATAATTGTCCGCCTGGATTGTGTGATTTGTGTCCAGATCTTTTTGTGGATTCTTAATTTAGGGTTTTTGTTTTGTTTTTTTTTTTTCCTGGAGCGGCTCCGTCTGGACGCCGAGGAGGAGCGGAGCCTGTAGCCGGGCTGGAGCGCTCAGAGCTGGGGAACCGCGCGGCTCTTTCCCGGTCCAGGTAGGAAGTTCTCCCTGCAGAACCACACACTGTCTCCTCTCATATGTCTCCGAATGATCACAGAAAGGTGGAATATTTGGTGTTTGTGCGGCTGGACGCGGCTGTCAGGCTGCAGCTTTACGCACAGGAACAGTCCGAGGGTTTGACTTTAGGTTCTGGTTCTGAGGACGAGCTGTTAATTAAAACACGGACAGAAGGAACCGGAGGGGCTGATTTTAAAACACTTGTTGGTGAAATGAAGCCGTTCAGTGTTCCTCTGCTGCGTCTAATCTGCTCTGATGGCTTTTTATTTCATTTTTATTTAGTTTTTTTAACCGATGCTCCACTCCAGCGGTATTGATCCGTATCGATCCGCTCCGTCCTCAACATTACCTCCACGTCTGTCAGGAATAAAACGGCTTCCTGCGGGTCACTCCGGCTTCCCTAACCTTCCCCAAACTGAAAAATCACTACAGTAATGTAGCTTAATGTGTGTCGGAGGAAGCCTATAGGAGCATCTCCACAGCGGGGCTTCATTATCTGAGGCTCCCGGAGTTCTGCAGGGTTCAGTAAGGCTCTGCAGGGTTCTATAAGGTTCTTTAGGATTCTATCAGGTTCTATACATGGGAGGTAAAATGGCAGGAAAGCAGCTCATCATTGCAATCACAGGTTTGTCTGACTACAGTAATCAGGGACAGAAACGTCCATCCTTAGTTTGTGGATTCTGCTCCTGAGGCCCTCTGAGCACCTGTAGCTCCAGGTTCAGGTCCACCTGGACCCTCTGGAGAAGGTTTGTGCTGCTGCTGGTGTCACCAGGAGCTCAGAGGAACCCAGAAACGGGCTGCAGAGTTTCAGTGAACTGGAGGAGATGGATATCGTCAGCGGAGGGGAATCCAGCCAGTCCGGTCCTTCTGGTCCTCCTCCCTCCTCTGAGAGAGAGAGAGGGAGGGGAGAGGGGCGATCGAGCTGCTCTACATGATGGAGGGAGGGAGGAGGAGGGGGAGGAGGAGGGGGAGTCGTATTTACATGCAAACTGCATCCTCCTCGCTGACAGAGCTGCAGGAGAACGCCGCCGCTGCTCGGTTTCTAGCAGGACGAGCTTTAGAACAGCTGACCTCTGACCTCCTCGAGAGCAGGTTCTGAAACCGTCTCATCTGGACCAGGAGGACCCGGCAGAGCAGGGCCGGTCTAATCCCTGGAGCAGAACCCAGGCTGGTCTAATTTCTAAAGCTGCAGCAGAACCCGGTGCAGTCTAATTCCTGCAGCAGAACCGCTCTGAATGGGGCCGGTCTAATTCCTAAAGCTGCAGCAGAACCCGGTGCAGTCTAATTCCTGCAGCAGAACCGCTCTGAATGGGGCCGGTCTAATTCCTAAAGCTGCAGCAGAACCCGGGCCGGTCTGTTTCCTGCAGCAGAACCCAGACTGGTCTAATTCCTCTGGCAGAACCCGGGCCAGTCTAATTCCTGTAGCAGAACCCCTCTGAATGGGGCCAGTTTAATTCCTAAAGCTGCAGCAGAACCCGTCCGGTCTAATTCCTCTAGCAGAACGCGGGCCTGTCTAATTGCTGCAACAGAACCCCTCTGAGTGGGGCCGGTCTAATTCCCGCAGCCCAAACCGTCGTCCTGCAGACACACAAACGGCCTCCAGCTCGTGGTTTCTGCTTCCTCCGTTCATCGGATCGGTTTCAGATCGGGGCCCTGAGGGGTTGAGGTTTTTGTGGCCGGTTTGGTTCCGCCGTCACCCGAGTCCCCTGCGAGGTCTGAGGTCTGACAGGGAGCTCCGGGAAGCGTCTCCGCCTCCTGGAAATGTGGAGGAGCATCGGTTCATTTCAGAGCCGATAAAAGCAGCAGAAGTTCTGAGGAGGGAGGAGGGGGAGAGCACGTTTAATCCGTAGACGTCGTTAGTGCCGTCGTTAAAATGGGAGGAAGCGTGAAATGGAAGCAGGAGGACAGGCAGATTTTTTTATTCAGCTCAGGTGTGACGACGAGAGAATAAAAAGTCACAGAAGACAGACGGACGCCTCGGAGTCGATCAGTCGACTCTGGTGATCCTCTAGTTTGAGGTTTTGAAGATAACTCAGTGCTCTGACTCTACAACCCGCCTGGTAGAACCTCCTCCTGCAGATGAAAACACAATAAAGTGGTTTTATCCACATGAACAAGAAAAAAATGAACAAAAACCCGCCTTATTGTGTCTTCATCTGCAGGTTTAACGTGGCACTCCAGCCTCGCTCCGAGTCCGTAAGGATGAGGAGGAAGTGGCTCTATTTGTTCGTTAGAAGCTGCTCGGTGATTCCAAAGCTTCTGGCTCCACCTGGAACAAGTAAAATCACATCTGAGGAGGTGAAACTACAGCCTCCTCATCCTCATGTTTCATGCAGATAAAATCAGCAGAAGTTCTGGTCTGATGGAGGTCGGCTAGAGTCCGTCCAGCGTTTAATTTGTAGACGTCGTTAAAATGGGAGCTGCTGGGTTTTTGTCGTGTGAAATGGACGCAGGAGGATCTTTTCACGGTGACGAGGAGAGAATAAAAAGTCACGTTAAAGAGACAAAAGACAGACGGACGCTTCAGAGCCGGTTAGTCGACTCTGGTGATCCTCTAGTTTCTGGTTTTTGAATAACTCACTGCTCTGGCATCTGAAGGAAGGTTAGTCATAGGTGAGAAGTATTCCACTAATCCTGTCAGGTGTTTCCAAACCTTCTGGTCCAACCTGGAACCAGTTAATGTGAGGAGGTAAAAATATTCAGAGGAAACCACAGCTTCTTATTCTCATGTTTCGTGCAGATTAAACCAGCAGAAGTTCTGGTCTGAGAGACGTCGACTAGAGTCCGTCCACCGTTCAATTTCTAGACGTCGTTAAAATGGGAGCTGCTGAAGTGGAAACAGGAGAACAGGCGTCTTTTCACGGTGACGACGAGAGAATAAAGAGTCACATTAAAACACAAAAGACAGACGGACGCTACAGAGCCGGTTAGTCGACTCTAATTTCTGGTTTTTGAATAACTCACTGCTCTGGTATCTGAAGGAAGGTTAGTCAGTCAGGATGAATGTTCCACTAATCCTGTCAGGTGACTCCAACACCTGCTCGGCATTTCCAAACCTTCTGGCCTCAAATCCTCAAATCTGCAGACCTGAAACCAGTAAAATATTCAGCGCTAAAGCAGGAAACCACAGCCTCCTCGTCCTCATGTTTGATGCAGATGAAGACATGCTAAGGTGGTTTAATCCACAAGAAACATGCAGATAAACCAGCAGAAGTTCTGGTCTGAGGGAGTCCGTCCAGCGTTTAATTTCTACACGTCATTAAGATGGGTGCTGCTGAAGTGGAAGTGGGTTTTTTCCGTGTGAAATTGAAGCACGTTCACAGCGAGGCTCGGCAGGAAAACACGCCTCCTCACGGTTTCTCCTGACAGCTCAGGTGTGACGACGAGAGAATAAAAAGTCACTGAAGAGACAAAACACAGACGGACGCTTCAGAGCCGGTTGGTCGACCGTAGCGATCCTCTAGTTTCTGGTTTTTGAATAACTCACTGCTCTGGCATCTCAGATTCCTGCAGGAAGGTTAGTCATAGGTGAGAAATATTCCACTAATCCTGTCAGGTGACTCGGCGTTTAAAAACCTTCTGGGCCAACCTCAAACCAGTAAAGCATTCAGAGTTAAATCAGGAAACCACAGCCTCCCTCCTCATCCTCATGTTTCCTGCAGATGAAGCTACACGAGGTGGTTTTATCCGTGTGTTTCCTGCTTATAAAACCTCCTTATTCCGTCCTCATCCTCGTGTTTCCGTGGAACTCGGGCCTCGCTCTGAGTCCATTAGGATGAGCAGAGTGGAGGTGACGGCTCCATTTGGTTTTCCTCCGTCGTTGTTTCCTCTTTTTTTTTTTTCTTTCCCGTGGAATCGCAGCTCGGATTGCGTCCCCCGCTGCAGCCTCGCAGCTCGCATTAGCGTAGCGGCTCCAACGCCGTGGATTCCCGTCGCAGAGGTTTTATATCAGACGTGCAGCGCTGCCGTTAACGAGGCGGCGAGTCGCAGGGGAAGCGAGGGCCGCGGTGGCGTTCCTCTCCCGGTAATAGAACCCTGCAGGGGGTGCAGAAAACAGCCGCTACTTCCACAGGATTCATTCATTCATTCTCCCAGTTAACAAACGGAGGCGTGAAGTCAGATGATTCCTGATCAATAACCGAAGCATCGATCGGCCCGTTGAAGCCTCAGCAGCAGAAACGAAGCGCCGTCGTAGATTTTTATTGCATAACAGAAGCTGAGGTTCTAAAAAGCTTCCAGCGTCTCTGCAGCACTCTGAGCTTTTTATTATCAATGATTTGTTCAGAAACCGTCCTGGAGACATGAGGTCACATTACAAATACGAAACCAAGTCATTACAGCAAAGAAGTGTCACGTTGTTCAGCAAATATTTTACATTTCATCTCAGCGCAGCTCACAGATCTGTCCAGTGTTTAATTTAAGCTTTACACACAACACATGCTGCAGTTTAATGTGAATAATTTCATCATTTTATCCTATTTCTGCTGCTGTTTATGGACGTTTTAAAGCTAATTCAACATCCATTTTAAACCTGTGATGTTGATCATTAAGACCAACAGTGAAAGCTCAAGTTTTACAGCAAATATTTTATATTTCATCTCAGAAAATAGCAGCTGGTGAATCTTCTGCAGCACAGAAATGTGTCTAATATTTAAGATTGACACACAACACCCGAAAACATCAGGTAGTTTAATGAGAAGAATTTCATCATTTTCTGTCATTTTATAAAGGAGATTCTCCTCTTTTTTCTGCTTTATTAAACATGATTTTATCCTATTTCTGCTGCAGTCTGTAGATGTTGTTGAGGATAATTTAACATCCAGTGTAAACCTGTGAAATCTCACCTTTTAGAGCAAATATTTTGCATTTCATCTGGAACTCTAACAGCTGGTGAATTTTCTGCAGCTCCGGTATAAGATAACACACAGATCTGTCTAATATTTAACTGAAGCTGGACACACAACACATGCTGCAGTCTAATATGAAGGATTTCACCATTTTCTCTGATTTGTAAAGGAGATTCTGCTCTTTTTTCAGCTTTAATAAACACGATTGTCTCCTATTTTTACTGCAGTTTAAAGGGGTTGTGTAAACCGATTTATTTTTAACAGTTAGCGCTCTTTTTGTTAATAGAAGTTGTTTAAAAGGCTTTACTTTTATCAGTTAGAGCTCTTTTTTAATATAAGTTGTTTAAAGGGCTTTATTTTTAACAGTTAGTGCTCTTTTTGCTAATAGAAGCTGTTTAAAGTGTTTATTTTCAGCAGTTAGAGCTCCGTCTCTCCTATAGAAGTGTGTGTTATGGATGGATGTAAATCAGAGCAGCAGTTCGTGTCGTAACGTCTCTGTTTGTGTCCGACGTGTGGAATAAATATGTCGCTGTGGATTTAAAGCTCTTTACTTAGTCGCTCCCATAATCCCCCGCCGCTGCCGTAGGATGGGAGCGTGGATCGGAGGTTAGCGGCGCCTTCCCGGCCCGTCTGCACAACGCTTGATCCCGAACCAGTCGGTCCACGGCGAGACTTCAGGTTCAACGAAACCGTCAGAGCAGTGAGTCAGCTTCCTGAGCGAAGGCCAGCCGGGCGTCTCCGGTTACAGAAACTCTCAGTCCTGATAACTTTCCCTGCAGCAGTGTTATTTACTGAAGGCGTGGAGGCCGACGACACCTGCTGCAGGTGCCACACTCCTCATGACTCAGGGTTCAAACTCCTGCCCTGGAAAACAGTTAGAAAAACCGTCCAGAGAACTTTAACCTGATTTAACCCTACAAAGTCCAGAGTAGCTGCGGTTATATTTTAATTTCTGATTGGTAGATTAGCAACCTGATAGGATAGATCCATCGTTCTTTATGCATTTAAAATCTGGGGAGTCGGGTTAGTTTGTTGTTTTGTGTCTTGTTTTTGACATTTTTGGTCTCGTTTTTGTGTCTTGTCTTCACATTTTGTGTCTCTTTGCAACAGTGTCGTCTCTTTTTTCTCATTTCGTGTCTCATTTCTGTCATTTTGTGTCTCGTTTTTGTGTCTTGCTTTTATTTTTTGTATCTCTTTGGAACGGTGTCATCTGTTTTGTCATTTCGTGTCTCATTTTTGTTGTTTTGTGTCTCGTTTTTGTGTCTTGCTTTTATTTTTTGTATCTCTTTGGAACGGTGTCATCTGTTTTGTCATTTCGTGTCTCGTTTTTGTTGTTTTGTGTCTCGGTTGTGTCGTTTTGTGTCTCATTTTTGACAACTTGCATCTCATTTTTGACAATTTGGGTCTCATTTGTGTGTTTTGTTTTCATTATTTTGTGTATTTTTGGAACAGTGTCATCTATTGTCTGTCGTTTCGTGTCTCATTTTTGTCAGTGTCTCATTTTGTAATTTCATGTCTCCTTTCATGTCTCGTTTTTTTTCCCGTTTTGGGTCTTGTTTGCATTATTTTGCATCTGTGTAACCATCTCATCTTTGTTGTCGTTTTGTGTCTCATTTTTGTCGTATTCGTCTTCTTAATGCTGTTTCAGGTCTCGTTCAGGGTTAGAACACAAATAGATGCTCCGTTTCTGCCCAGTGTAGTTCCGGCGCTACGATTCCTCTCTGATCGGTGGTAGAAGTTAAACCAAATTAGACTGATCCATAATTCTTTCTGCATTTAAAATCTGGGCAGTCAGACGAACATTTCACGCATTCACCAGGTCTCACAGTTTTTTGGTTGCAGTGACGAGTTTGTAAAAATACACAATAAAGGACACACAACAGAAATCTTTATAAACAAGACCAGGTGATGTTGGGCAACTTTTACTCCTCTGAGGGATACAGTTATGCTATTTCTGTATTTTAAAATGTGTAGGGGGTTCCTGGTTTACAACGTTTTCGACGTACGGGGTTTCGTGGTTTCATTTGCGATGTTAAAACAAATTTCATGCGGGACTTAGTTGGCAAACGTTAAATACATCATCCTGCGGCGCTTCATGACGGATTTGTTTCCATTTTCCAGTTGTACGCCACCTTGGATTGTGTTCCATCACGAACTTTTTATGAGATTAGATAGAATAAAACGCTGGGAACAGGAAGAAACACCGACCAACATCGGTCAAGTTGTCAAAACAGTGCAACATATTCTGTTATCTTCTAGTAAAATGTGAAATGATTCATACAAGCATAAAAGTGGTTCATGACTTTTATGAAGAACTCATCGGTATCGTGATGAACGGAACGGCTTTGTTTACATTTCAGCCGGAGTTCCGACTTGCGGTGAAAATCACCTGAATGGAACTCCTCCTGTATATGTGAAAAAAACAAAAACAATTTTCATGTTTTTTTAGGCTTGTTGCACTTTTACGTAATTTATTGTCATAGTTGAGACATAAGTCGACGAAAAGTCTGCGGGCGAACACCAAAAGTTTATCTTCTAATTGTGTCGACAAGACAATTAAATATCTTTCTAGAACTTCTAAGGTTTCGTAGATCCTCAACCAGAACCAGAAATCTGAGATTTTTTCCTTCTTTTTGTTTCTGTTGAACATTTTGCTGCCTTTAGTTGCCAAGTGTCAGAACAAAATCAGAACATGACGCCGGACTGGATGGCGAAATATCCACAAGTTTATCAGCTCGTGGTCGATTATCGACAGCAGGTTCAGCTGTTTGATTCCTGCGTCTTAAATGTGAATATTTCCGGGTTTATTTGCTCTGAACTGAACACTTTGGGTTGCATACGAAACTTTTGTTCTATTTGGTTTTGGGAAACGCTGACAGACGTTTTATTTTGCATTCGTCTGACTAAAATGACACCATCAGACGAAACTCCCTTCAAGCTGATTTTCTCAGTAATTATCAGGTTTGCAGACGTTTTTTCTTCCACTTTTCTGTCCTTTCAAACAGCTGTGTGCCATTTTGTGGGAGTTTTCCTCCACCTTCCGTTGTGTTTGTTAGATAACTAAAACCTGAACGTTTGCCTCCAGACGACACGTTTAAACATCGTCTTCGTCTCAGCCGCTGGTCTTATAACAGATCCTTAATCTCAGTGAGCGTTTTCCTGGTAAAATGAAGATTTACTTAAAAATAGAATAATCCTCTAGAAGCGCGGCGTCTTGGATTCACTGACCTGAATCCAGAGGAAGTTCTGCTGCTGTGTGTTGAGTTTAAAACCTCCTGATTGAGTCGATAAAAGCGTTTGAATGAACCCAACCAGCAGCAGTTTTTGACTTTTCTCCCGTCATGCCTGTTGAATCGTGTTTGTTGTTGTTTAAACCAGAAGCTTTTAGCCTGTCTGATAAAGCAGCAGGTTGATGTTAGTTCAGCTGTTAATTATTAACTTTACAAGCCGAGAACAGAACGAGCGAAACCAAACCAACCCGAGTGTTTGTTTGAGAAGTTCTGCTCTGAAACTATTTAAAGTGACGCCAGCTGTACCCAGAATTAGCAGAAACCCGTCATTTCCCGACTAACGATTCTGTTCAGTCCATAAATTAGAGTTTGTGGTCGTTATTTTAAAGCTGGGATGAGGATTGTTCAGAAACATCTGGTTCTTTATCTACAATAACTGAAACTGTTGAACGAAGCAGAGTTTTATCACTCTCATAAAGATAATTTAGACAACTGCTGTGTTGTGATATTGTCAGATAATTATTTACCACAGAGTGAATCGTGTCTGCAGATGATCCTGGTTTCTTCTTCCATCGTCTAGAACTTGTTCTGACCAACCACCTGATTTCGTGCCTTTTTCTTCTTGCATTTACCGAGTTTTGTCGTGATTAGGGCTGGCCCGAATACTGGTTTCTGGTCTCCGGATATTCGGGCCCTATTAAAGACGAATATCCGAATATTCGGATACCAAAATTAATATCCGGATACCGCCGTAGCGAACGAATATTCGGATATTCGGGATAATCCGGTCCAGCCCTAGTAGTGATTTGGTGTCGTTTTGCGGTAGTTCAAACCCTCTTTGTGGTTTTTTGTTCAGTTTTTGTGGTGATTTTTTGTATTCAGTGGTAATTGTGCGTTTTGTTTAGTGCTGGTTTTTGAATCTGTAGGTGGTAGTTTTGGCCTCTTTGTGGTCATTCTGTATCTTTTTGTGGCATTTTTTTAATCTTTTTGTGGTGATTTTGTGTTCCTTTATGGTAATTTTAGCCCTTTTTTGGCGGTTTGGTCTCTTTTTGTGGAAATTTTCCAGCTTTTTTAGTTTGTCTGAAGGTAGAACTTTGATCTTTAATAAAGTTACTGGAGATGAAGAGCCAGATGAGTCTTGGTGGTAATTTTACTTCTTTCAGTGGAGGTTTTATGTCTTTCTGTGGTGAATTTACCAATTTTTGTGGTGATTTGGTCTCATTTTGTGGTATTTTGGACCATTTTTGTGGTCATTTTACTTCCTTTAGTGGAGATTTTGATCTTTTTGTCTTATATTCACCTTTTTGTGGCGATTTTGGGTCTTTTTGTGCTGATTTTGTGCTTCTTTGTGGTAATTTTGGCCCTTTTTTGGCAGTTCTGTCTTTCTTTGTGTGTGTTACTCTGATCAAGCAATGGCAGTGAATGGGGTCATTACGGTGTCGACCAAACACACCTGAACGTCCACCTGAGATCTGAACACATCAAAGCTGCTTTTGGTTTTCAGTGTGTGTGTTTAATTCATTGTTTAAACACACCTTGAGGCTGGACAGAAACTCTCCAAACCGGTTCCCCGTCTGTCTGCAGGATCGTCGTCATGTTTCTGGTTCAAACCGGTCCGACTGGGTTCCTGTGATTACGGGGCTCATTAGTGAAAATAAACGAGGTTATTAAAGCGTTTATGTAACAGATGACTTCATGCTTCAGACTCACGTTTGGTCACTGAAGCTCATTTAGTGAACAGAGTTTTTATCAGCAGCTCAAACTGCAGCAGTTATTTGAGTAGAGAAGTTATTTATTTGAGATAAAAACGCACATTTTTAATGCACAATGAGAGGCTTTGTTGCTTTTCTTGATTTTGCTCGACTGTAAGTGAGATATTTGGGTTTTGGTTGGACAGCAGAAGACATTTAGAGACTTTCACAAACATTTTAAAATATGTATTTCTGTTTTCTACAGTTTCATCCATCAAGCTTCTGATGTCTCCAGATTACAGATGGAGACATGAGGTGAGATACGTGTAAAAAACAAAACAAATGGAAAATAGAATCAGCCTCAAAACGACAAAAATAAGACAAAAAAATCTTTGAAAAAGCCACAAAATGACAAAAAAGACAAAGAAATGATGAAATGCAAACAATAAGGCTAGCATAAAAAATCTGTCACAACCCAGATACAGCGTAAATAAAAGACTTTATAATGAATAAATAGACTTTAAAATGACCGAGATAAGAGCTTAAAAGTTTTAAAGCGAGCAGAAAACAGCCCAGATTTATCTGCAGGATGCTGTGATTTATAATTAATGGACTAAATGTATAATAAGTAGCTAAAATAATTCTTAAAATCAGCCTTAAAATGGATTAAATCTCATTTTAACTGTTCCACCTGTAGAATAACATCAATTTGTTGTTGTTTTTAGTTTGTCCTGAAGGTTTTTTATCTCTAAATTCTGCTGTTTGTGTTTCTGAGAACCAGGAAACAGGTTTATTTAAGGTTTGGTTCATTCTGTATAAACGACAGCCGTACTTTGATCTGATTGGACGCTTCATAGCTGTGGTCTGGTCTGATTGGTCCACCGGGACGCTTTAGCCCCGCCCCCTGAGCTGCTGCAGGTCAGAAGCTCCAGATTCTGTGAGAAGTTTAGAATCTAAGTGGATCTGCAGGACGGTGGAGGTCAGTGTTGTGTCTGTTAGAATCAGCAGTTCTGCGTCTTTAGATTCACATTTAACTCCAGGATCTGCTTTTCTGTCTCTGGTTTAACTTTTAGCGCGTGTTTTGCAGCTTAATTAACTGATTAGTTTGTGGTTTTTGCATCAGTGTGTTGATTTATGAGGGATTTTTTCACCAAAAACTTAATTTTATGTTCTTATTTCATCAGAATCTCCGCTGATTTTTGGATAAATGTCTTTTTAAAGTAGATTTAAAAGCAGTTCAGTGACTAAAAAGCGGCTTTTTATGCTTCTTTTGGTTGATATTCGAGGATAATTCTGTATTTTCTCAGATTCAAACAGTAAAACTTTAACCAGCAGCTGAAAAACAGAATCTGAGTGAAATCAGAGTTTTAGACGACTTGAACGACTCATTAAAATCTAAATTCACTGAAAAAAATGCAAAAAAACTCTTGGTTTGTAGCGTTATTTGTTGATTTTTTTGCTGTCGTGAATCTGAAGCCGTGGGACGGATGTAGAGGAGATAAATGTGATGTTTTATAGATTTTAGCTTCACGATTTTAGGTTTTACTGTCAGATAAACGGAAAATAAACTGCGCTTGAAGTTTAAAACTCCCATTAGTTGTTTGTATTTTCTGTAAAATCCTTTTAAAATTCTAGAAAGGTTTTTATCTGAACTGAAATCAGCGAACCGATGGAAGAAACTAACCAGAAACAGGCGATTTATTTTGTTGTTTTTGTGCAAAAAAACGTACAAGAATGAACATATTAGTTTTTGATTGTTGGGTTTTTAGGATTATTAGTTCAGTAAAGCAACGTCATGTTGGCATTTTAATGTATTTACTCAAATAAAAAGCATAAAAATCAGTGTTTTAGTGATTAGATGCTGGTAGAAGTTAGTTTCAGATGATTTTATAGTGTTCTAAAGTTGCGATTTTAATCATTTATTATATTGTTTGCTGTTCTAACTTCATTTACGCGGATTTTCTAGTGATTACTGGCTGTGATTTGATTGATTTCTTGTATTTTGTGCCGTTTTAAATGAATCTCAGCAGAGTTTCTCGTGTTTCCAGGTTGCGATTTTAATAATTTTCTGTATTTTTTGCTGTTGAAGCTTCGTAGCAACTGATTTTCATCGGCCTTTCTAATAATTTCTTGGGTTTTTTTACCATTACAACTTAATTTCAGCTGATTTTCTCGTATTTTCAGGTTGTAGTTTTAATAATTTCTTGTAGTTTTGCCCTGAGCTGACTGTAGAGGATTTACGGGCTGCAAACTTTGTAATTTCTTGTATTTTTTGCAGTTCTAACTTAGTTTCAGATGATTTTAAAATGTTTTCAGGTTGCAATTTTCTGAACTTTTTGCTTCGTAGCAACTTTTTAGTAATTTCTTGTATTTTTTCTTTAATATTTTTATATTATAACTTAGTTTCTGCTGATTTTAGTCTGTCTTTAAGTTACAAGCTTATTAATTTCTGGTATTTTTGCTCATTATAGTGTTTTCTGGTTGCGATTTTAATAATTTCCCATATTTTCTGAAAGTATATTTAGTCTTAGTTTAGTTTTTAAGTTGCGATTTTATTAATTTCTTGTATTTTTTGCCATTAGAACTTAAATTTTGTAGATTTTTTAGTGTTTTCAGGTTGTAGTTTTAATGATTTATTGTACTTTTTGCCGTTTTAACTTTGTTTCAGCTGATTTTATAGCATGTTCAGGCTGCAAACTTATTAATTTCTTGTTTTTTTTTGCCATTTATTGCTATATTTCAGCTGGTTTTATGGTGTTTTCAGGGTGTTTTCAGGGTGTTTTGTGAAGAATCCCTCTAGTTTCCGCATCCAGGACGGTGTAAAGTCGGGTAGCAAACGTCCTGCTGGGTTTACGGAGGTTAAAACGTGTTTCTGGTCGTTCTGGTGTGACGCAGGAGCAGCTGGACGTCCTGCTGCAGGTAGAGATCACCAACACTGAGGAGTCAGTCTGTCTGTGGGCGGCAGCGAGGACGTTGCGTTGCTTTGTGCTGTGGAGACGAGGACGTTGCGTTGCTTTGTGCCGTGCAGACGGCTCGTTGTGGGACACGTCTCTCTCTCCTCTGCTCCCCCATTGTCGGTCGTTGTTGCTCGCCCACCGCTGCCAGAGGCTCCTCACACATGGAAATGATGGAAATGTTCCGTCTTTGTGATGCAGCGAACGAGCAGAACGGCAGCAGAACACACAACACACACACTGACAACACACAACACACCCAGTTTTGTCATTTTCAGCTGCTTTTCTTTACATTGCGTGATGTTTTTTTAAATAAAAACACAATAATAATCTAAAATGTTTCCGCTGAAATGAAGTAAAGGACAAAATAATTAGTGCGTTCTGGATTTTTGACAGAAAAACACACTTACAAACACAATTAAAGACACTTATAAACACACTTATAAACACACCTACAGACACACTAAACACACTTACGGACACGCGCAGTTGTTGGTCGGTGAGAAAGTTTCATTCTGTGGGAAAAAGGACGAACTGGACAATCTGTGGTCCCCTGAGGAGACAAAAACACACAAATCCAACACACTGCGCTGTGGTTCCTCTCCACATTTTGACCCCGACATGTGTTTTTTCCTACATGCAGCTTTTCTCAGGACCTCAGACTTTTATTTTTAACTCCAGAATAAAACTAAACCCGGCTGTGTTTCCTCCAGAACATCGCTGCTGTTTTATGGTGACATACGTGGAAAATTTAGAATGAAAATATTATTTTTTTTTAATTATTTATTTAAAGGATAATATGAAAAAAAATCTGGAAGTATTTCACATCACATGATGGAACATCTGGATAGAGGAAGGAAAAAATAAAAATAAATGTCCTACACAAATAAGACAAAAAGTCTGCTACAAAACAACAAAAACAAGATATAAAAATGTCAAAAAATACCAAAAATAGCCACGAAAGCAGCCACAAAATGACAAAAAGACAAAAAATGTAAAATGCAGCCACAAAATGACAAAATATGTTAGAAATAAGACAAAAAAATCTGTAAAAGCTGACAAGAAATGCCAAGAAAATGTAGAATACAGCCACAGAACGGCAAAATAAGACAAAAAATGTATTTATTTTGTGGTTGTATTCCACATTTTTTTGTCATTTTGTGTCTGTTAAAATAAAGCAGTTTTGACCAAATATAACCATTTTAGACTCAGATTTGGTTATTTTTTTGTCCTGATTTTATAATGTTGTGATTTTGATAATTTATGTTATCTTTGGCTATTGTAACCTGATTTCAGGTGATTTTATGGCGTTTTCAGGTTTCAGTTTTAATGATTTTTTGTATTTTTTGCTGTTCCAGTTTAGTTTCTGCTGATTGATAACGTCTACAGGTTGTGATTTTAACATTTTTTGTAGCCATTGTAGCTTAATTTCAGCAGATTTTATAGTGATTATTGGTTGCAGTTTTCTTATTTTCTTGTGTTTCCTGAAGAATCCCTTTAATTTACAAATCCAGGATGGTATGAAGTGGAAATGGGCAGTTTAGAAATGTAAGAATAAGATTAAAGATCAAAGGTTAGAAATTAAAAATGTAAATATTAGAGAATTAAAGGCGAAGTCGCACCAAGGAACAGGCAGAGAGAACATCTGAAATAAACAGTAAATAGTAAATAAATCCAGAGCAGTTTGTGTCTCCTGCAGCCTCAGATTCAGATCCAGACGGTTGTTGATTCGACCGGCTGGACGTCGGCCAGTAAACGGTGGTCTCGTTTCCACGGCGACGTGTGAAACGCCGGCGGGGGTCGGAGGTTTGAGGCGTTTGGCAGCTCAGAGAGAAAAACGTGAGAAAAGTGACGGTTTCCAGTCAGAGTCAGGAGGTAATGAGGTGGAACAAACCGGAATCCTGGGACTGTAAACGTTATCGGCTCCAACGCTTTAATCCATCAACCATTGATTTATTCATCAAACGCGTTCTTCAACCACCAACCTCACAGATGCAACTCGCTTTAGCAGCTAAATAGTTATTAAACTTCTGTGATCTGATTTTTTTTAGCAGCTTCAGAATTCTCTGTCATTTTTGTGCAAAAATGCAAAATTGAAAATATGTTAGATTCACAATTTTTAGGTTTTATTTTCAAATAAACAGCAAAAAATGCGTGTTTGACGTTTGCAGCTCCTGGTAGTTGTTTGTGTTTTCTGTAAAATTCATTTTAATCTGAACTGAAATCAACAAACAGATGAAAAAATTAATCAAAGATAAGTGTGATGTTAGCATTCTGCAGGCTAATGTGGCTAACATTAGCCTGAGCCACAGCTATAGCAGGTTCTGTAGTGTTAGCACATTGTTTGACTAACATTAGCATAAGCCATTTAGAATAGAAGGATCTTTAATATTAGCACATTACATGGCAAATGTGGCTAACATTAGCACAAGCCCACATTATAGGAGGATCCTTGATGTTAGCATGCTGCAGGCTAATGTGGCTAACATTAGCATAAACCACAATTATAGGAGAATACTTAGTGTTAGGGCATTACGTGGCTAATGTGGCTAACATTAGCATAAGCCACAACTATAGGAGGATCTTTGGTGTTAGCATGCTGCAGGCTAATGTGGCTAATATTAGAGTGAGCCCCAACTATAAGAAGATTCTTAGTGTTAGCATCTCATGTGGCTAACGTGGCTAACATTTATTTTGTGGTAACTTAATAAAAAAACTGCCTTTCTTTCAAAAATAAGGACATTTCTAAAGCTGTGAACGGTAGTGCACGTGGCGGTAAACAGGAGGACGGTCATCTTCCATCCTGCATGTGTGGGCTCCTCTAGGACGTGAGCAGGAAATTAAAAAAAGAGAAACTCTCTTCAGATTAGCCTCAGCGACCTGCAGCTCAGAAACTCCTGCAGAACACAATCCAGAGAGTGTCTGAGATGATTTACTGCCAAGAAAAAACGAGTTGGGAGCCAGAGAGAAGAACGAGGAGGAAGAAAGAGTTTCCATCAAGGAGTCTGTCGCAGACTTCAGGTGAAAAGTCCAGAAACATTCAGACTCTTATCAGCTCCGGAGTGAAAAGTGATTTCTGCAGGGAGAATCTGAGGTCTTCTGTAAATAAAAGTGAAGCTAACGCGACGTCAAGGCTGCTCCTGTTCAGAGAACATTTAAATGATAACCCTCACTGCTACAACAGGAGTGGTGGTTTTGGTCCTTTCTGTGGTAATTTTGTCCTTTTGGTGGTGGTTTTGGTTCTTTTTATGATAGTTTTGGTCCTTTTTGTGGTGGGTTTGGACCTTTTTGTGGTGGTTTTGGTCCGTTTTATGGTAGTTTTTGGTCCTTTTAGTGGTGGTTTTGGTTCTTTTTTTGCTCCTGTACAGAGAAAAACATTTAAATGAAAACCCTCGCTGGTACAACACAACAAATCTCCAGGAGTTTCTCCAGACAGAGGTATCTGCATTAGAGAAGACAGCTAGAAGTCCTCAAATCACGCTCAGAATCTCAAATTACAGCCTCGCATGGTCGTAAAACCAGTCAAATACACGGTTTTATGTCTTAAACTGCCTTTAAACGGAGACGTAGCATCAAATACATCCCACTCCCAACCTCAAAGTGACATTTAAAAGGTTTAAATTTGACTTTATTATCATTGCAAACAGCCTCGTATGCTAGAAGACAACAGAAGAGGCTCAAATATGTGGAACCAGCCGCTTACATGCTGTGAAATAATTTCAGTTTAACATATTAAATAAAACCCTTAAACTGTACACGATATGCATTCATTGCTCTGACTGTAACTCACATTTATCAGATTTATGAGATACAGATGAACAGAAACCAGGTTTTTTCTTCAGACTGTATATTTGTCTAACTATATTTGCTGATTTCTGACACTTAAAGACAAGTTGTTGCTATTGTTTGTTCAGTTTTCTACCATTTGAACTGAATATCTTTAGATTTTGATTTGAGTTTATCAAACAAAGAAAGCAATTTGCAAGAAATGAGACGGTACGATGCAGACAAAAGGAACTACAAGTGACATTTCACATTTTAAAAGAAGAACTTTGCACTTTAGATCAGATTTGTCAAATAAAGAAAGCAATTTGCAAGAATTTCTATATTTTGAGTCCTTCTGAAAATGCTTTTGATGGCACTTTTGTTCCTTTTTGCGGTGATTTTGGTCATTTTTATGGTGATTTTGGTCCTTTTTGTGGTGATTTTGGTCATTTTTATGGTGATTTTGGTATTTTTTGTGGTGTTTTAGACATTTTCGTGGTGGTTTTGGACCTTTTCGTGGTGGTTTTGGTCGTTTTTGTGATAGTTTTGGTCCTTTTATGGTGATTTTGATCCTCTTGTGGTGATTTTGGTCGTTTTTGAGGTGATTTTGGTCATTTTTGTGGTGATTTTCGGTCCTTCTTGTGGTAGTTTTGGTCCTTTTTGTGGTACTTTCGGTCCTCTTTGTTGTGGTTTTGTTCATTTTTGTGATAGTTTTGGTCCTTTTGTTGTGATTTTTGGTCCTTCTTGTGGTGATTTTGGTCGTTTTTGAGGTGATTTTGGTCATTTTTGTGGTGATTTTCGGTCCTTCTTGTGGTAGTTTTGGTCCTTTTTGTGGTACTTTCAGTCCTCTTTGTTGTGGTTTTGGTCGTTTTTGTGATAGTTTTGGTCCTTTTGTTGTGATTTTTGGTCCTTCTTGTGGTACTTTCGGTCCTTCTTGTGGTGATTTTGGTCCGTTTTGTAGTGTTTTTGGTCTGTGACGGTTCAGGTGGAAGACTGGGGTGAATTTCATGGATGATTCTTAGAAACATTGAGAATTTGATGAGGAAGTGATTTTAGCGGCTGTCTTACGTCTCTGTTTTGACGGTATGAAGCTGTTCGTCAGTCTGAGCTGCTTCTCCGGTCGCCTGCAGCAGCTTTCGGTTTGTCTTCCTGTTGGCCGGCAGCGATAGGAAGCCATCACTCTGCCGCTCGCTGCAGGCGGCGCCGAGTCCGGCCTCAAATCTGACCACCCGCAGGTCCTAGCAAGCGTCCGGATGTGTTTAGTGGCCCGAGGAGACGGAACCGACCATCGATTCCTGACCAGCTCTGGCATAAATCTGAGAAGGAGCTTTCTGCTGCTCGGTTCTGCCTCCACTGATCCGTGTTCTGCTGTCTGGAGTCGTGGCGCTGCCCAAAATCACACTGAAGTGTCCCTAAATTATTATGTTTTTCTGGAAAAATGGCAAAAGCTTCCAAAAGATTCAGCATTTCCCCAAATTATGTAAAGAATTTCAAAAGACCTGATGTTTGTCCAAAATGACTCAGAAAATGTCCAAAATTGGTCAAATCTTGATCAGTTCTAGACTGAGACCCCTGATGGATGTAAACTGTTGATAAGGCTGCTTCTTTCAGTGGAAATTTTGTCTCCTTGTGGTATAATTAGCTCTTTTTGTGGTAATTGTGATCCGTTTTGTGGTGATTTTGGTCATTTTTGTGGTGATTTTGGTCGTTTTTGTGTTAGTTTTTGTCCTTTTTGTGGTGGTTTTCTTCTTTTTTGTGTTAACTTTGGGTGTATTTGTTGGCATATTTTAGCCTCTCAAAATAGTTTTGACTCTTTTTAAATTGATCTTGTGTGTTTTTGTGGTTATTTTGTCCGTTTTTGTGGGTATTTTGCAAGTTTTTTGTGCCAAATTTGAGTTTTTAATCACAGTTTCACCTGTTTTGTGGTAGTTTTGGTCCTCTTTGTGGTAAATTTGGCCATTTTTTATGATGATTTTCCATGTTTTTGCAGGCATATTTGAATGTTTCAGGGTAATTTTACAAGTTTTTAGTGCCGAATTTGAGTTTTTGTTGCAGTTTCACCTGTTTTGTGGTAATTTTGGTCCTCTTTGTGGTAATTTGGGGTGTTTTTCCTGGCATATTTAAACCTATCAGGGTAGTTTTGAGTCTTTTAGGAGTGTCTTTGTATTGGGGAACTTTCCCCACTGTGGGATCGTTAAAGTTTATCCTTATCCTTTTGTGGCAATTTTGGGCTCTTTTGTGGTGATTTTTCAGCTTTTTTACTTATTTTCTTTGTGTTTAGCGGCCCAGTGATCGATTCCTGAACAGCTCTGACATAAATCTGAGGAGGAGCTTTCTTGTTTCTTGGTTCTGCCTCCACTGATCTGTGTTCTTTCGTCCTTTCAGAGAGCTGTCTGGAGTCATGGCGCTGCCCAGGTGGGGGGTTCTGCTGGTTCTGGCCGTCGTCCTGCTGGCCTCCTGCGGCGCCGCGCCCACCGACATCCTCTACCGGGTTCCTGAGGAGCAGCCGCCCAACACGCTGATCGGCAGCCTGGCGTCGGACCAGGGCCTGCCCGACACCGGACACCTCTACAAGCTGGAGGTGGGCTCGCCCTACCTGAGGGTGGACGGCAAGACGGGCGACATCTACACCACCGAGATCCCCATCGACCGCGAGACTCTCAGGGACTGCCGCAACCTGTTTCCGGGCGACAAATGCTTCCTGGAGTTCGAGGTGTCGATCACCGACATGGTGAAGGGCATCGGCTCGGGGCCGCGGCTCATCGAGGGCCGCATCGAGATCCTGGACATCAACGACAACACGCCGCAGTTCTCCTCGCCCATCCTCACGCTGTCCATCCCCGAGAACACCCACATCGGCGCCCTCTTCTCCATCCCCGTCGCCACCGACAAGGACTCCGGCGACAACGGCATCGCCGAGTACACGCTGACCGCCGGGCCGGACGCCGACCAGCTCTTCAGCATGCAGGTGGTGGTGGACACGGACGAGAAGCTGCCGCAGCTCATCGTCATGGGCAACCTGGACCGCGAGAAGAAGGACTCGTACGACCTGAACATCCGGGTGGTGGACGGCGGGAAGCCTCCCAGGGCCAGCAGCGCTCTGCTCAGGGTCACCGTCACCGACCAGAACGACAACGCCCCCAAGTTTGAGAGGAGTCAGTATGAAGCCGAGCTGCCGGAGAACAGTCCGCTGGGACACTCGGTGCTGCAGGTGAGTCGCACCTGGACGGGTGACTGTCTGGACGCTACAGGGACTTAATCTGCTCTTTATTGTCTGAAGTAACCCATCAGCTGTTTTTAACGTAGGAAAGTCATGAAAAAGTTGTGTTTTTCAAGATGACATACTCAGAAACCAGAAATATAAATGGAAACTGCCGTCCAAAAGTTTAGGGTCACTTAACTCTGCTTTCCTGAACTTTATCAAAAGTCTTTCCTGACGTTTACTAAGAATCTACAGTCTCTTATCCTGAACTTTACTTTAGGTTTTGAATAAAAAATAAAGAAAATGTCTGGGTGAACTCAGGCTTTTCAGCGATCGTGTTTAATTTAGACTTCTTCTCTTTAAAATCATTTAATTACCAGAATAGCTGGTGATTAATCCAATAATCTCTGTAATCTATTAACTGTTGCAGCTGTTTACCATTTAATTACTTTCACTGGAACTGCATTTTTTAATCAATACCAGCGTTTTCTAATTCCAGCTTCAAAGAATCAGAATTACGTCTTTAACAGTCATCAGGAGGATTAAACGATTTAGCACATCTGATTACCGTACAAACCGGTTGATTAGTCGATGATAAACAGCCTTCATGAAGGGAAGCAGAAGGTGACTGTTGTGGACGTCTTCGGGTTAAAACAGTTTAAGGTGGAACGTCGATGATAATGAAAGTTCTCCTGTTTTAACACAGAGTCTTCCTGCTCTAAAAATATCAATCCTCAAATATTCACCATGTCCCGTTGTGACGGAGCTTTTCCATGATATGTAGTTAATATTAAACCAGCGCTGTCTATTGATCTTAGCTCACATGCAGCTTTACAGTGCAGAGATAAGGTTCTCCTTCCAGACCACTGCTTCAGAAACTCCATTAAGCTGCATGATCCCGTCAGGACAGAACCGACCAAAACCAGGTTCAGGTTCTCAGCTTCATGTGTGGAATGAAGGATTCTGTGGACAGCAGTTTACTAGTACCACATTTTGGGCCTTTTTGTGCTGATTTTGTGTTTCTTTGAGGCAGTTTTGGCCTTTTTTTATTTTGCTGATTTGGTCTCTTTTTGTGGCAATTTCACCAGAACTCAGATGTGTTTCTCAAAAAAATGCAAATCCAAATGACAAAAAGGTATCCCAAAATTACACAACAGTTATTCAGAATTACTTGATAATTGTAGAAACTGTTCCAAGAAAAATTCAAAATAACACAAAAATTGTCCAAAAGAATCATACAAAACTTCCCAGTTACTTAAATCTTTCTACAATTAAAGGAAAAAGCAAGACAAGAAAAGACCAAAAAGCAAGACAAAAGATTACGAAAATGAGACAAAAACGACATAAGAACAATTAACAATCTCGTATTTTACTTTAAAACAACAAAAATAAGGGACAAAATGATTTTAAAAAAAGCAAGACAAATGACAAAAATCAGAGATAAAAGACTAAAAACTACAAAAACAAGACAGAACAACAAAAATGAGAAACAAAACAACGTGAGTCAAACTACAAAAGCAAGACAAAAAAGACAAAATCTGACAAAAATGAGACAGGAAACGACAATAAACAATCTAGTATTTTATTTTCTGATCGAAACAGCTTGTCATGGTCTAGAAATGATTTTAAATTTATAGTTTTACTGATTTACAATCTGCAGTTAATGTCTTCTCTGTAAGTTTTACACTTTGAGGGCCGGATTGGACCCTCTGGAGGACCACTTTTGGCCTGCGGGTCGCATGTTGGACAGTCCTGGAATAAAGGATTCTGTGGAGCAACAGTTAGCTTGTAGTTTTACCACATTTCCTCCACATTTTGTGAATAATAAACGTTGTAGGAACCGAGCTCTGCTGCTGCTGCTGGAGAGTCAATCTGGAGTTTTTATTGTCCGGCCGGTGCTGCAGAGGACCCTTTAACCCGGCCGGTGATAACACAGATCTGCACGTAATATGCTGCTCAATTATCCGTGTGGACAGATGGCGGGGTGGAGGTGAGGCAGGCCGTGGGATCGCAGCGTGTAGTCACATATTAACCACTGATTCAGCTTCACCTCCGGGGCCTCGGCCGGCCGGAACACTCGGTCCGGCTCGGTGACTCCGCAGCATCGCCGCTTCTTCCAGCGCTTCGCTCCCCGACCAGCCAGCCAGCCTCGCAGCCTTCCAGCTCGCCGTGCATGACTTAATCTGAGTCAGTCATGAGATTATCCACGGGGCTTATTGGTATTATTGCTCTGGATGTGGCTCATTGCATTTCAGAGAGCCGCAGAATTCATTTCACTTCCGTGCGTTTGAGGAGCGATGCTTTAGAGGCAGCGGGACGGCCATCCTGACCTGCTTAAATCGTCCAATGGCGACGCAGACGTGTATATCCCCGGCTTTTGACTCGCCGGTTAAAGGACACGCTGCTGCGCTCAGAATATTTTAACCTATTTTCTGCTAGTGCGGTTAAAAATCCAGCATTGACTTCCAGTCAGACTCAGTGAACATCAGAGTCTGTTTGTGTCATTACTGTCTAAATATTTACTACATGAAATAGTATCCACAACTTCAGCTCAAACTGTTGCCTCCTCACTTCTGAATATTTAATCTGACTGAAAGAAACTACAAGAAGTCGAGCTTCTCCACTGCTTCTCATCAGCTTCCTGTACAGATAAAGATGCTGATTCTTTATTTTATTCACTCACAGTGAAAGGACTGGTTGAAGAATTGGTGGATTTCTTTACCAACTAAAGGTTTTCTTTGGTTAAGAAATCTACTCGTCTTCAACCAATCAAAGGATTGGCTGAAGACGAGTAGATTTCTTAACCAAAAACCAATCGATTGGTTGAAGAATTGGTGGTGTTCTTTACCAACTACAGGTAGGTTGCTTAACCCTTTAAGCTTCAGTCAATTCCAGCCGTTTTCAGTACAAAAAATCGCTAATATTCTATTTTTAAATAAAAAAAATTACGAAAAATACGGGGAATATTGGACGCGCATCGGGAGGTGCATTTCCTTGAAAACGACCGATTCGGGGATTTTATACCGACTTCAGGACATGTTTTGGACAAAATAGTTTACTGGCTTGTGTCATCTGATGTAAAAGGTTGGATTATGGCCATTTTTTGTGGAATCTTTTTTTTTGTGTGTAATAATGAACCCGGAAATGTGAGTCACGCTGTGTGCGTTGAAGCCGTGTATAGAGAACGGATGGATGGATATTTGTTTTTGTCGGACAAATGTGTTTTTCTCACCCGCTGTGGTAATCACATCTGAAAGTGGTTTATACCGGCGGATTCATGAGAATCTAAGCTTTCCATCGGTGTATAGTGTTTGTATAATCGCGTTTGCACCCGTCGGACATTCTTGAAATTCCTATGCAAATTAGTAGGTGTACCGCCGGCGGTACACTGAAGCTTAAACGGTTAACCAACCAAAGCAAACCAAAAACTAATCAATTGATAGATTTCTTAACCAACTAAAGGGTTTCTTTGATTGGTTTAGAAATCTACCAGTTCTTTAATCAATCAGTATATTGATTGACGAATTGCTAGATTTCTTAACCAACCAAAGGTTTTTTGAACCAGCTAAAGGTTTTCTTTGGTGGGTTACGAAATCTACCAATTTTTCAACTAATCAATTTTTTAACCAACCAAAGAAAACCAAAAACAACCCATGGATTGGTTGAAGACATGGTAGATTTCTTTACCAACTAAAGGCTTTCTTTGGTTAGTTAAGGAATCTACTAGTCTTTAGCCAATCCTTTGATTGGCTAAAGACTAGTAGATTCCTTAACTAACCACAAACCAATCAGTTGGTTGAAGAATTGGTAGATTTCTTAAAATCAAGCAGAAATATCCTCTAAAACCGGGATCTTTTGCAAATTCCTTAATTCAACTTGAATATTTCTGATGATAAAAGTTGAAATGCTGGAAGAAGCTTCCTTACATAGTCGTTATTCAGAGTTTAAGTTGAAAAACTGTCAAACTAAAATGCTTCTCCGTGTGATTGGATCAGATTCTGATCACTGTCAGGACGTTCAGATTCAAATGTGGCTCCTGCTTCTGATTGGTGCAAAGAAATAAGTGACATCACTGCTTACTAGCTAAGCCCCGCCCACTTCAGACCAGTAGGAAAAGCAAACTAAAAGAAGCCCAAAGTAAAGTGTAGAAATGAGCAGAAGTGCTGTGAATTTGTCAGATTTCTGGTGACTTCTGTGGAGAAGCAGATTGAGGATCATCAGCGATTAACTGATCAGATCTCTGAGCGATTCTTCTCTCTTCAGATGTGGAGATTATTAAAGACTGAAGAATGTTTGAGAACACTGACAGATCCCTCGAGTCTAATCACTAAATTCCCCTAAAAGGCAATCAAAGCACACGATATAAGAGTGAGCTGATTAATGAGCTGAAGGAGGCAGCCCAGAATGGTTTGAAGGGTCCACGCTGAACTACCATGTAATTATAATGTAATTTAGTCAACAATAACCGTGACAGGATATAAACAGTGATGGATTATCTCCCTGGAAGTGTCTGCCAGACGCTTTTCTGAGCAGCAGATCCATCTGAGCCCAGATTCGAGGCGGTGGAACCGGCCAGGAAGCAGCCTTGGTCGATAGTTAACTGTTAACAGGAGAGAAAGAGTTTTAGTTTAGTTTTAGTGCCAAAAAGTACTGAAGAAAACCAAAATTCAATCCATTGATTAGTTGAAGAACTGGTTGGTTTCTTAACCAAACAAAGTTTTCTTTGGTTGACTTCGGCCCTGCGTAGCTAAGAGAGCTGAGAAACTTCCAGATCATAGAGTGTCTACAAAGGAACACAACATTTAGTCATCTGGAACTGAACCAGAAAGGATTTTACTTTAAAAAAGACGGAAAAAAAACATGACAAAAATGAGACAAGAAAAAACAAGAGACAAATGTCTGAAATCAGACAAAAATGAGACACAGAAATGATAAAAATGAGACATATAATGACGAAACAACAAAAACAAGAAGGTCTGATAAAAATGAGACACAAAACAAAAACAAGACAAAAAATGATAAAAATGAGACACAAAATGACAAAAACAACAAAAATTAGATAAATGACAAAAATGAGGCCCAAAATGACAAAATATTACAAAATGAGAAAAACAAGAAAAAAAACAAGAAAAAACATGAGACAAACGTCTGAAGTCTGACAAAAATAAGACACAAAATGAAAACAGAAGACAAAACATTACAAAAAGGAGACACAAAATGACAAAAATGAGACATATAATGACAAAAAACAACAAAAACAAGACACAAAATGACAAAAATGAGGCACAAAACAACAAAAACAAGACAAAATTTTACAAAAATGAGACACGAAATGCTAAAAATGGGACACAAAACGAGAAACAACAACAAAAACGAGAAAATGAGAGGTGATTAATGAGCTGAAGGAGGCAGCCCAGAATGGTCTGAAGGGTCCACGCTGAACTACCATGTAATTATAATGTAATTTAGTCAACAATAACTGTGACAGGATATAAACAGTGATGGATTATCTCCCTGCCAGATGCTTTTCTGATCTATCTGAGCTCAGATTCGAGGCGGTGGAACCGGCCGAGCGGTGTCCAGGAAGCAGCCTTGGCCTCTGGTTAACCGTTAACGGGAGATAAAGAGTGTTTATACCTGCTGGAAGCTCGACTCGCCGGCCTTGGAGGGCAGCCAGAGCAGCTCCGACTGTTCAATACACAATTCTCAGAAGCTGTCAATAATTCACCGCTGTTTGGTGATGTCTGCCGCTTAAAGCCACACCGGGGGAGAGGAAATCAATGGGCAGGAGAAATTATAATTTCACTTTCATGCTTTCTTTAACCTTAACCTCTGCGCCTTGGATCAGTGGCTTCCACGGTCACCGCTGCCGGTCTGTCACACTGTGTGATCCTGAGCAGACAGGAAACCAGATATTTATTATGTGTTGGAGAGAAAGTCCCTCAGAGAGGCTGCAGTCGGCTGCAACAACCTTTTAATCCTCGTTTCTTTCCCTGAAACATTGAATCTTCCCTCGCAGAAAAACATGTTCTGGATCAGCTCCAAGCCGTGTCACCTTTATACACTGTTAAATGTTGATTTGTTTTTCGTTTTTGTCATTTTGTGTCTCATTTTTATCATTTAGTGTCTCATTTTTATTATCATTTTGTTTCTCATTTTTGTCAGTTTTTATCTAATTTTTGTAATTTTTGTCGCATTTTTGTTATTTTGTCTCTTTTCTGTTGTTTTGTGTCTCATTTTGTAATATTTTGTCTTGTTTTTGTCATTTTGTGTCTAATTTTTGTCCTTTTGTTTCTCATTGTTGTCATTTTTTGTCTTGTTTTTGTCATTTTGTCTTGTTTTTCTCAATTTGTAACTCATTTTTGTCATTTTTTAATCAAATTTTTGTCATTTATTGTCTCTTGTCATTTTGTGTCTCATTTTGTAATACTTTGTCTCGTTTTTGTTGTTTTGTGTCGTTTCTGTCTGGCTTTTGTCATTTGTCTCATGTTTTTGTAGTTTCGTCTCATTTTTATCATTTTGTGTCTCATTTTTGTAATTTTTATGATTTTGTGTCCTATTTTTGTCATCTTAGGTCTCCTTTTTGTCTGTTTTTATCTAATTTTTGTCATTTCGTGTCTCATTTTTGTCATTTTGTGTCTCATTTTTGTCATATTGTGTCTCATTTTTGTCATTTTGTCTCATTTTTGTAATTCAGATGTCGAAGGTATTTTCCAAATCACAAGAAGTTCCACTCAGGTTCTACTTTTCTGTGCTAATGGAGCTTTAGTTGGTGGCTTTCTTGCTAAAATGTAAAGATACGACCTGCAGCAGGTTAGCTTAGCTTAGCATAAAGACTGGGAACATCTCCAAAAACATGAGTTCCTGCCCCAGTAATACCCTGTAACATACAACCTCATAAAAACAAACCGTTTTTTACCAGTTAAATGTGAGTCAGTGAGCTTCAGAGATGCCGGTCGGTGGATTTGTGTTACCTTTGGTCAGAGCTAAGCTAGCTGCTCTCCGTCTTTGTGGTTTCGTTTTTACCCTGCAGACAAGAAAGTGGTATCTTCAAACACTTGGCAAAGCAGTGAATAAGTACATTTCCCCAAACCGCTGCTTTAAAAACACTGGCACCGCTGCCTGAATGTGAAACAGATTCCTGTCCTTGGCCCAAACACTGGGAGTTTTATTGTTGGTTTAAAAAGGCTCATCCCACAGGCACATCTCTTCATCGTGGTTTTTTTTAGGAAGCCAGTGTTTTCTGTTTTCTGGACTTAAATGCTGTTTTGTAGAGATGCAGGCTTGGCTCCCATCCAGCTCACCTTTAAAGCAATAATGGCCCAAAAATGTAGTAATATATGTAATATTTTGTCCTGTTTGTCTTGCTCTGTGTCTCTTTTGTCTGACATTTGTCATTTATCTCAGGTTTCTGTCATTTTGTGTCTCATTTTTTAATATTTGTCCTGTTTTTGTCGGGGTTTTTGGTCTTTTTTCGTCTGATTTGTGTTGTTTGTCTCACATTGCTGTCATTTTGTGTCTCATTTTTGTAATATTTTTGTCATGTTTTTGTTGTTTTGTGTCTCTTTTTGTCATTTTGTCTTGTTTTTGTTTTCTAGTTTTGTGTATGTTTTTGTCCTATTTAGTCTTGTTTTTGTCATTTTGTGTCTCATTTTTGTTTTGGTTTTGTTTCTTGTTTTCTAGATTTGTGTGTATTTTTGTAATATTTAGTCTTGTTTTTCTCATTTTGTGTCTCATTTTTGTTTTGGTTTAGTTGTTTTGTGTCTCATTTTTGTAACATTTTGTCATGTTTTTGTTGTTTTATGTCTTTTTGTCTGACTTTTGCCATTTGTCTCATGTTTTTGACATTTTTTGTCTCGTTTTTGTCGCTTTTTTCCGTTTTTGTCGTTTCATGTCTCATTTCTGTCGTTTTGTTCCTCGTTTTTGTCGTTTTGTTCCTTGTTTTTGTTGTGTTGTGTCTCGTTGCTGTCGCTTTGTTGTTTCCCGTCCTTGCCCCAAACACCTTGAGTTTCATTGTTGGTTTAAAAAGGCTCGTCCCGCAGGCACATCTCTTCATATATTTTTTTAGGAAACCAGTGTTTTCTGGACTTAGATGTTGTTTTGCTGAGGCTTGGCCCCCGTCCAGCTCACTTTTAAAGCAATAATGGCCTTAAAATGTAGAAACCCTGATTACGGTGCGAGTCCCAGGTGGACGCTACGCTAACGCTGAACCAGCAGCAGCACCTGAGATGTTCACATCAGCTGTTCACCAACCGCTTCATCTGGAGCCGCACGCCGACCCACATTCCAAACAGCGGCATCGAATGAACGCAATTAAGAAGTATTAGATGAGCTGATAGAAAGGCGTCCTAATGAGTCCATCTTAAGTGATATTTTGCTGACTGCTCGTACCTCCTAATTGACTAATTACCTCCATTTGCTTTGGGTTCGGACACATGAAGCCGGATCGTGGCTGTCGGTCCTCGCCGGTCTCCTAATGGGCCCGGAGGAGCCGGAGCTTTTCTGATAATGAGGGGAACATTAACATTCACTCATCTGCCCATTAGACGCCAATGACCCGCCGCACGGCCGCTGTGTGGGAGTTGGGCTTTGATCGTCTATTATGTTTCACACAGCAGAAACTCCTCCCCCTCAGGAAGCATAAAGGCCTTTGTGGTGTCGCATTAGTGACGGTCATGACTCTGTGGAAGCCAAAGAAGCCAAATAGCCATTTAAATGTAACTGAGACTGTAATGGGAGCGTGGGGCGTTCGGGCGGCCTCCGACTTCTGACACTCTGATTTATTATTCTGCTTGTAATTGGCAAAACAGCACTCTGGACTTTTATTGTGAAGGCGTTAAATGGAGAATATCATTAAAGTTTTCAGCAAAAACACCCACAGATTCTAGACTTTATAACTCAAATGTTTTGCTACCAACAAGAAGCCGTCTTAAATAGAAACTGGCTGCAACCAGAATCACAAATATCCCAATTAACAGGTAAAATTCCGTGGTGTGAATGTTTAAACCCCCAAAGAGCTGCCCTAAAGCATACATATGTAGATGAACCTGCAGGGATCCTTTTAATGACATGAAAAATGTAATGTTAAAGAATAAATAGAGTAAACAAGGGCTCACAATACATACTTAAAAAGGAAAATTATTATTAAAATGTACCTCTCCGCTGTCAGGAGTCCCAATAAATAGATCCAACTGTCTCCAGAGGAAAATGCAACGAAGACAACGCACAAATTACCACAGTAATACATTCACCTGAAACTGAGCACAACATGCAAAGACAATCAGCATAAAGACCTCCAGCGTCAGTGCATTCAATCTGTATTAAATGAACCCTATCAACGGGTCACACGCTGGTGAAGGAACCTGATAACATCCAGACAAAGAAGCCCGATGATAGGAATCTTTGGTTCAAAGCAACCTAGAGAGAACAGTCAACCAATGAAAAATGCAATGAAGCTAGTCGTTCCACCATGCTGTGATTTTGTCATTAGTTTGGTTATTCCATGTATTTCCTGTTTCTTTGAACAGACTTGATGAAATGTGTGCTTCAAAGTTTGGCTGAAAACCTTTTTTTCTGCTCTTGCAGGTTCGAGCCAACGATGCCGACACTGGCAGCAATGGAGAGATCGACTACAGCCTCCATCAGGCACCGGAGACGGTCCAGAGGCTTCTGCGCATCGACCGCTCCTCAGGCGTCATCTACGTCAAAGGCCTGGTGGACCGAGAAGAAGAAAACTTCCTCAAGTTCTTCGTGGTGGCCAGAGATCGTGGGCCCACCTCCAAGAGCTCCAAAGTCCTGGTGACCATTAACGTCAAGGACCGCAACGACAACCAACCTGCCATCGAGATCCGCGGCATCGGCTTGGTAACACACCAGGACGGCGTGGCCAACATCTCCGAGGACATGCCCATTGGCACGCCGGTGGCACTGGTGCAGGTGTCGGACCGTGACGAAGGGGAGAACGCGGTGGTGACGTGCGTGGTCGCCGGCGACGTTCCATTTCAGCTCCGACCTGCGAGTGAGTCGGCCAACGATCGGAAGAGGAAATACTTCCTGCAGACGACGACCCTGCTGGATTACGAGCGCGTTAAGGATTACAGGATTGAAATCGTCGCTGTGGATTCTGGGAACCCGGCACTGTCCAGCACCAACTCTCTCAAAGTCCAGGTCACAGACATGAACGACAACACACCCACCTTTTCCCCCGTCATGCTGGAGGTGGACTTTCCAGAAGGAAACCAGCCAGGTGACAAAGTTCTGGATATTGTGGCAACCGATGCCGACAGCGGCACCAATGCAGAGCTGGTCTACAGCATCATCGAGCTCTCGGCCACCAGCCTGTTTGAAATCGATGCTGTCACCGGGGAGGTTCGTGTGAAGAACCTGCTGGATCGGGAAGAAATGGAGCGCTACGAGTTCCGGGTGACGGCGGCCGATAAGGGCGTTCCCAGTAAAACTGGCACCGCTACAGTAGTGATAAATGTCCTCGACCGCAACGACAATGACCCCAAGTTTATGCTGAACGGCTACAGCTTCTCCGTCAACGAGAACATGCCTCCGCTCAACCCTGTTGGTGTAGTAACTGTCACTGATGCTGATAAGGGTGAGAATTCCCAAGTGAGGCTGTTTGTGGAACCGGACAACGGCAAGTTTGTCGTCCAGAACGGGACAGGAACCATCCTGTCCAGCATCTCCTTTGACCGTGAGAAGGAGAGCACCTACACCTTCCGCCTGAAGGCTGTGGATGCCGGTGAACCACCTCGATCCTCCTACGTGGGCGTCACCATCAATGTCCTGGACGAGAACGACAATGCCCCCTACGTCACCAAGCCGGCTAACTCCTCCTACAAATACCTGACACCCGTCACCCCACTGGACACCAGTGTGGAGGTGGTGGAGGCTGAGGACATTGACGCCGGGCCCAACGCTGAGCTGTACTACACCATCACAGGCGGGAATCCGTACGGACTGTTCGAGATCTCACCCAGCAGCGGGGAGATCACGCTGGCGCAGGAATTCACTGGCAAGCACAACGGGCTCCACCGGCTGGTTGTGAAGGTCAGCGATAAAGGCAAACCTCCTCGACACACCACCGCTCTGGTCCACGTTTATGTCAACGACACCAAGTCCAACGTGTCCCTGATTGAGGCGCTGGTTGGCCACAGCCTCTACACGCCTCTGGACACGGACATCGCCGGAGATCCCAACTACGCCATCACTCAGCGCAGCAACATCCTGTACGGCAGCCTGGCGGGAATCGCTGGTGTGATTCTGGTCATCGTGGCCGTGGTGGTCATCAGGCACCGGCTGCAGAAGGACACTAAGAGCGGCTACCAGGCCGGCAAGAAGGAGAGCAAAGACCTGTACGCTCCGAAACAAGGCCCTAAAAACGGCAAGGGGAAAAAGAGCAAGAAAGGAAAAGCGCCGAAACCAGCCAAGCCGCTGGAGGAGGACGAGGAGGCGAGCCTCCAGAAAGGCCTCAAGTTCAACCTGATCAACGACAATGTCAACGACAGTCCCAGAATCCACCTGCCTCTCAACTACCCGCCTGGAAGCCCCGATCTGGGCCGGCACTACCGCTCCAACTCCCCCCTGCCGTCCATCCAGCTGCAGCCCCAGTCGCCCTCCGCCTCCAAGAAGCACCAGGCCGTTCAGGACCTCCCCGCCACCAACACCTTCGTGGGGACGGGCGACAACAACTCCACGGGCTCCGACCAATATTCGGATTACAGCTACAAGGCCAACCCACCCAAATACAGCAACAAACAGGTAGGAGACTACGCAAACACGCCAATGTACTACAGGGACATCCATTGGACCAACCGGGTGTGGTAGTCACGCTGGGACTGATCTGGCACTATTCATCCACCAAAGCTTCACTGATTCCCTGCACTGCACCCACTCCCAAACGGCTGTTTTGTTTTCGGATTGTTTCCGTTCATCATTTCTGTTCTGTTCCGTTCCGTTTGTTTTGGTTTTCACCTCAACATGGACACCACAAACCACAGTATGGATTACGATAGACCAAATATGGGCTTACCAATATTTAGCGAAAGAAGACCCCCCCAAAAAACACGGACTCTGTTGGGGTTTTCTGCTGTGAAGTCATACAACCAAATATTTGATTTCTGCATATATTTATTGAAGAATATTTGTTAAATTACTAAACAAAATGTCATATTTTCTAGAAGTTTGGATATATTTGAGTGTTTTCATTGGGAATCCCATATGGGTCTATCTTGAGCGTTTCTGTGTTTTTCATTTGTCTTATTTGTGTTTAGTTTCACCTTTTCACGAGGGTTAAATGAAGGAGGTTTTTGCTGTTTTTACTATTCACAAGTGTTTTGAATTTGCCATTCATTGAAAGCTTCACGCTGACATCCTCATTAAGTCTGAATGTCTTTTCTGTTGTTTTTTTTTTTCTTTCCGGTGAGGTTTAAAGCTGCTCTTTATGGCCGGATCAGCTTGTTGAAGTGTGACAAAGAGCGACTGTGAATTCCTGAGTTTCTTTTTTCTTTCTTTCCTCTCTTGTACCCATTTTTTTTATTGTTTCTGGGCTTTCTTTGGCCGGTGAACTAGCCCGTCTGAGCAGCACTTTAGAGTGTTTCCATCCAGTTCGGACCAATTTAAGGTCATTTCGGCTCAGTCAGGGAGCCGAGCAGTGAAAAAGGAAAAGAAAGGAAGGGAATAAGAAGGGCGAGGGGGTTGTAAAAAGCCGCTGCATTAGAAAGGAAAAGGTACACTAAGACTAAATACAACTATTTCTTAACCTCCGCACTTGCTGTCAGGTCAGCTGAAATACGACTTTTAATTTTGCCGTGTTCCCGATCACCGGGGCGAAAGAGTCGATTGTTTGCACAGATTAATGGCAGGTAATTTTCCAAGGCGCCCGCTGTTCGCCTTCTTCTACCCAGAGTGCCTTGCTCTTTTCTATTTAATGTACAAAAAAAAGAAAAACCGAAGGAGGCGCTGCGTGATCGCGACGATGGACTGAAGAAAAAAGTCACGTGCACTGTGAAACCCGTGAAGACAATCAGACGAGGGTGATGTTTGTGTACATAAATGTGAACTGATGTTGTGTTTCTGTCTGTGATTGTTGTAAGGACTGAATACCTGAACCAAAGACTCGCTCAGCCACACGCCTGAGCTCCCGCCGCCGTCATACGTGTGGCGTGTCTGCGGTTAGCGTGTAGCCGCTAAGCTGTAGTCGGATTTAAAGCCTCATATCGACTCTTCATAGCACACCTGCTCACTCATGTACTCTTCTTCTTCTCTGGGGAAATAAATGTACACTGTTCTTATTGTTTTCTCTTTTTTTACGGTTAAAAGCAGATTTTGTTTCAATAAACGTTAAATGTTGAAGTGGCGCTCTGTGCTTTCACTGGGTTTGGGCCGAACGCTTCCATCCTCATTTCCATCACTTCTCAGAAAGACAAAAATTAGATAAAAACTGACAAAAAGGAGACACCAGATGTCAAAAATTAGATGAAAACAAACAAAAACGAGACAAAAAATGACAAAAATTAGATAAAACTGACAAAAATCAGACCAAAAAAATGAGAAAAATGAGATAGAAACTGACAAAAATGAGACACAAAATGACAAAAATGAGATAAAACTGACAAAAATGAGACACAAAATGACAAAAGCTTGCTAGAAAACGACAAAAACAAGACACAACATGACAAAAATGAAACATAAAATGACAGAAATTAGATACAAAACGGCAAAAATGAGACAAAATGACAAAAATGAGACAAAACGACAAAAAATTAGATTAAAAACTGATAAAAGCTGGACACAAAATGACAAAAAAATTGGATAAAAACCTACAAACGACTCTTGAAATGACAGCAGGGAACATGTATAGCCAGAATTCCTCTGTGCCGGAGTTTATGTGGATTCTGGACCTGAAGTTGAATATTTTATCTTTTTTATTACTCAATCTCAAGAGTATTTTCTCAGTTTCACAGTTTGGTCAGTTTAAGTCCATTTTTTTGTTTTACATGTTGTCATCTATTCGTTAAAATGGAAAGAAGTGTCCAAAATTATCAAAAAGTTCCTCAAAACCAGTTGAAAATGCAAGATTTGTCCAAAATCTGCTTAATTTTGAAGCAGTTTTGGTGTTAGTTTAAGTTTCAGTCATTTTAAGCAGGTTTTGAACAAATCCCATTTTAAACTGATTCTGGGTCATTTTTCATACTTTTAAAGTAATTTTGGATTAATTTTTTGTCATTCCAGAAAAGTCATTTTACACAATTTTTTCTTCATTTTAATCACCTTTTGGACAAACCTTGCCATTTTAGTCTGGCTTTGTGTCATTTTAGATGAGTTTCAGTCATTTTTTGTCATTAAAGCAAAGAGTAATTTCAGGAGAAAGTCCCTTTAGACGACATTTGGTCATTTAAATATTGAGTCATTTTGGGATGAAGTTCTGTCATTTTAAACAACTTACACTTGATTTGACGCATTTTTATGATGTTAAACGAGTGATTTTGGAGAAAGATTTGAACCATTTTGCTCAATATTTTGACAATTTAATCAAAGCCATTTTAAACATATTTTCCGTCGTTCTGACAGAAGACGTCTCTCCTTCATGACCTTCTGGTTCCTCAGAGCTGCAGGACTTCAGACCAGAAATGATCCACGGTGAAGAAAAACGAGACAGAAGTTTCAAAAAATCACTGCTGAGAAGTGAATGTTTCATCTCCAGAGTTTGAGAAGCTGCTGAGGATTTTCCTTCTGAGCAGCTTCATCCAGATGTTCTCACATGAAGCAGCAGCATCCACGAATAATTCACTCTGTTGTTCCACACCTGATCCGATGCAGGCGTTTCTAATCAGCAGCTGTTTGACTGACAGCAGCTCCTCGCCTCGCCGTCAGGACAGGAAGCAGTAATGGCCTCCATTAGGCCTTCTCCTCTTCTTCCTGCTCCTCTTCCTCGCCTCCTCTCCTCACAAAATTACAGTCATTTCACGGCTGGTGGTGGAAATGTAGTCGGCAGGAACGGAGCGTCTGTCGTCAGCCGAGAGCTTCAGGTTCTGACGTTTCTGCACACGGAGGCAGAATAACAAGATGTGAGGCTGCTGTTTGCTTTCTCGGACGTCTAGTTTTAGTTTTAGCTTCTTTACCTTCACAGAGGAACCTTTAAAATCGTCAAATCGCTGCTGAATCAAGGTTTGTTATTTAGATTCAGCAGCTGACCGACGAACACAGAAAACTGAATACAGTTAAGTCTGGAGTTATTTAAAAGGACAATTACAAAGATAATAAAGAGTTTAACAAAATTTTAAAATTTAGATTTGATTAAACGACAATTAAAAAGTCATTAAATGACACAAAACTTGTCTGGAATTATAAAAATTACTTTACAATGATCCAAAGTTACTCTAAACCGGTTTAAAATGGCAAAATTTGTCCAAAATTTGCTTAAAATGACAAAAAAATATATAAAATGACATGAAACTTGTCTAGAATTCAAAAAATTATTTCAAAATTACCCCACAAAATTATTCAAAACTAGTTTAAAATGACCAAATTTGTCTAAAACTACCTGAAAATGGCAAAAAATAAAAAATAAAAAAATTGCATAAAATGTTTCATGTTTCATGTCAGAAACATGTCCGGAATTCAAAAAATTCATCCAAAATGATCAAAAATTATTTAAAACTACTTTGAAATGATAAAATTTGTCCAAAACTTGCCTAAAATTGCAAATATATATATATTTATATATATGTTAAATGGCATGAAGCTTGTATATGATTTGAAAAAATATTTAAAAAATATCAAAAATTACTTAAAACCAGTTCAGAATGACCAAATTTGTCCAAGATTTGGCTAAAATGACAGAAAATATATGTAAAATGACATGAAACTTTCCAAAATTTCATCCAAAATTACTTCAAAATTATCTTAAAATGACTCAAAACAGTTTTCAATGACAAGATTTGTCTTAAAATGAGCTGAAAATAAAAAAAAATTGCATAAAATCACATGAAATGTGTCTGGAATGACCAAAAAACTCTGAAAATTCCTTTGAAATGATCAAAAATGACTGAAAACTAGTCTAAAATGACAAGATTTGTCCAAAATTTGCTTGAAATGACCAAAATAATGCATAAAATGACATGAAACTCTCAATTTTTTTGTCATTTTAAGCCAGTTTTCAACAAATCTTGTCCTTTTAAACCAGCTTTGATAATTTTTTTGATAAATTTGAACTGACTTTTGATGAATTTTTATAATTCCATATTTTTTTCTATTATTTATCTGTAAATGTTCTTCAAGTACCCAGAAAAGCACTATATAAATAAAAGTATTATTATTTATTCAGAGGAAGGGTTAAGGCAGCCAGCATTGTTTCACTGTTACTGTATGAACTGACCAATCAGAGCAGAGCTTTCAGGAGGCGTGGCCTTAAAGAGACAGGAGCCAAAACCACAGTAGAAGATGTAAACATGTTAAATCCATGTGTAATCCTCTACATGTGCAGAATATGATCTGTATTTATAAAACATGTTGTCTTAACAACCTACTGGATGTTTGATATTTAATTTATTTGTGATCATAAAAAGTCTTTTACAAACAAACTAAATCTCAGCTGCTTACATCCCAGCAGGAGGACCGGAGTCGAGCCGTGAGCAAACGGACACGCTGTCCAGGATTATTAAATCTGTGGCGTGTTGTTCAGCTGGAGCGTGTTCACAGGTTAGAACACGTATGACGACATACGGAGCAGGAACCTGAACACAAAGGAGCCTCTGTAACGACAACACAGACCCACATTATTGTTCCGACACACACATTCCTGAACACGACATCACTCAGCACCGTGTGTGTGTGTGTGTGTGTGTGTGTGTGTGTGTGTGTGTGTGTGTGTGTGTGTGTGTGTGTGTGTGTGTGTGTGTGTGTGTGTGTGTGTGTGTGTGTGTGTGTACAGTTACAGCTGAGGCGTGTCAGCAGATATGAAACACCTCCATGTAAACCAGCGTGTTCAGCTCCAGTTTGTCATGTAAACAGAGCGTGTGCACTGAGCGCGCTCACTCACCTGGACTCACCTGGGTGGCAGAGGGAGGACAGGTGCTGCAGGTTCAGGAGGAGGAGCCTCAGTTTGACCTTTGAAGAGGGACACAAACATGAACATAGAACACGCTAAAGAAAGAGGATGCTAAAAGAAGAGGAACATGCTAAAGTAAGAAGGAGAACATGCTAAAGTCAGACAAACATGCTAAAATATGACAAACTTGCTAAAGTAGAAAGGAAAAAATGCTAAAAAATGGCGAACATGCTCAAATAAGAAGGAAAACATGCTAAAGTCAAAAGGAGAACACGCTAAAGTAAGGAAAACATGTTAAAATATGAAGAACATGCTAAAGTAAGGAGAACACGCTAACATTAAAAGGAGAACACGCCAAAGTAAGAAGGAGAATATGCTAAAAACAAAAAGGACACACAAAACGAGAAAGAAAATGAAAAAATGAGAAACAAAATGACAAAAGTCAGACAAAAAAATATAAAAAATGAAATAAACAAGACAAAATATTACAAAAATGAGACACAAAATGAAAACAGATCCGACAAACGACATGAAACAAATAAAAAGATTAAAAATTTGACAAAAAAGTTACAGAGCAACAAAAAAATGGAGAAACGACAAAAACAAGACTAAAAACACAAAAATCAACAAAAACGAGACAAAATTTTACAAACATGAGACAAAACAACAAGAACAATCTAGAGTTTTCCTTTATGATCCAAACAACTTGTCATGGTCTAGAAATTATTTTAAATGTATAGTTTTACTAATTTACGATCTGCAGTTAATGTCTTCTCTGGAATTTTTACACTTTGAGGGCCGGATTGGACCCTCTGGAGGACCGGTTTTGGCCCACGGGCCTCATGTTGGACACCCCTGCTTTAAACCCTGAATGCGGTGGATAAACACTAAAGTGAAACGCTGCTGTCAACGTCCTGATTCTCTGTTCTGAACAAAGACTGGGAGGATGAACGTTCTCCAGGATAAAGTCCTCCCATTCAGCGACAGAACCTGCATTCAGGTTCCTGGTGAGGAGAACCGCGGAGAACCGGGAGGACAGGAGGAGAAAGATCTTTGGAGAACGGACCGTCTTCCTTTTGTCGGAGTCGATGTGGAGGATTCTCCGTCTCCGTGTAACTCGGTCGAACCCTCAGGGCTGCTGCCACCGAGACGACTCAATACAGACAGAGTGTGTGTGTGTGTGTGTGTGTGTGTGTGTGTGTGTGTGTGTGTGTGTGTGTGTGTGTGTGTGTGTGTGTGTGTGTGTGTGTGTGTGTGTGTGTGTGTGTGTGTGTGTGTGTGGGTGTGTGTGTTTTAGTTTTACGTGCAGTCAGAAATCAAAAACACAAGAAACATAATGTTGCTCGTGTGTTTCTATGTGTGTGTGTGTGTGTTGTCTTGCCACCTGCTCCAACAACACAAGTGAAGTGGAACGGAAACCTGCCCGAGGCTACACACACACACACACACACACACACACACACACACACACACACACACACACACACACAGACACAGTGCTTCCTCCGTTCCTTCATTTCTAACATGATGTTTGTGTTGCTTTGTTTCATTTTTTTCCCCTTTAATCTATAAAAAGCACTCTGTGTTACGTTTCATTGGTATGAAAAGTCAAGTCTGATTAATTCGACATGAATTTAAACGACGAAAATGAAACACAAAGCGCCAAAAATCTGACAGAAAATTGTAAACATGAGACAAAATGACAAAAATGAGACAAAAATGACAATAAGAAGGCAAAAAATGACAATAATAAGACAAAATGACAAAAACCTGAGAGAAAATGACAAAAATGAGACGAAATGACAAAAAATGAGACACAAAATGACAAAAATGAGACAAAATAACAAAAATGAGACACAAAATGACAAAAATGAGACAAAAAATGACAAAAAAGAGACAAAAATGACAAAACCTTACAGAAAATGACAAAAAATGAGACAAAAATTTACAAAAATGAGACAAAATGACAAAAAACTTACAGAAAATGACAAAAATGAGACAAAATGACAAAAATCAGACACATGACAAAAACCTGACAGAAAATGACAAAAATGAGAAAAATGAGAAAAAATGAGACACAAAATGACAAAAATGAGACAAAAAAATTACAAAAAAGACACAAAAATTACAAAAAATGAGACACAAAATGACAAAAATCTGACAGAAAATGACAAAAATGAGACAAAATGACAAACATGAGATACAGAATTACAACATTGAGATACAAAATGACAAAAATGAGACAGAAAACGACATGGAAACCTGCCTGAGGCTTCACACACACAGTAACAACATAAACACACAAGAACACAAACGTTGAGGGAAGAAGGAGATGAAGGGGAGCAGCACACGTACATTAAACACACACATGCACAGTGCACGTATGCTACCTGTGTGTGTGTGTGTGTTTTAGCGTGTGTTAATATTAGTGTGTGTGTGTGTAATAGGGCTGGTATCAGGTGGTGTGACTCAGGAGACGAGGAGGTCGCTGCCCTGAACACACACATTAATGAACACACACTAACACTGAAACACACTCATATGAACACACACACACACACACACACACACACACACACACACACACACGCACGCACGCTGGGATGGCGGAGAGGTCGGAGGTCGGCGGCTGTACAGCTGCTCCATCCTCATCCTCCTGAACCGCATGTTTCTACACACACACTAATATTAACACACACACACACAATATGGCCGCCAGGTGTTTCCATCAGGCTGCTGACATCATCGACTTACACTGTGACATCATAGCGCCGCAGCAGAACATCAGAACATGAGCCGAGAAGGAGAACACGCTAAAGTAAGAAGTAATACGTGCCGATTTTTTCGAGAACACACTAAAATAAGAAGGAAAACACGCTAAAATAAGAAGGAGAACACGCTAAAATAAGAAGGAAAACACACTAAAGTATGAAGGAGAACACGCTAAAATAAGAAGGAGAACACGCTAAAATAAGAAGAACACGCTGAAGTATGAGGTACTAGTAGTACTCCTAGCAGCAGCTGCTCAGTATCAGTAGTAGTACTGTGTGTATCGTGCAGTACTTGTGGTACTTCTAGCAGCAGCTTCCTGTTAAACAACCTTCTGCTAAGTGTACAGTCGCCGCGGTAACCGCCTCTGTCTGCCTCCTGAGTGACGGGTGACGGGGAGGGAAGTGACAGCGACGGAGGGAGAGGTAAACACGACTTCATCAATCACAGAACGCAGCCTCTGATCCTGGATCTGATCCTGACTTCCTGTTTGGAGTTTGCTGCTGCAGAGACGAAAAGATTCTCCTCTGATTCCAGAAAACAGAAACAACAAGCGCTGAGTCATTCCAGCAGACATCACAGGAATATCCACAGCTGGAGTATTCACAGCTGGAATATTTATGAGCGACTGTTCCTCTGCTCTGACGTCCAGAGTTTTTCTCTCTCCTTCCTGTTAATCTTCTTCCTTCTCCTCATCCTCTGCAGATTTTACACTCTGCAGACTGCAGGCCATAAACAGGGTTTTTACCACTCGGCTGCTGCTTTTATACGCCTCACACACACAAGAACACACACTAATACACACACAATAACACACACACACACACACACACACACTCTGCCAGTCATAAAACCTCTGAACCCTGCAGGCCGACCAGACCACTGCTGGTGTAAGTCAGTGTGTGTTACTGTATTAGTGTGTGTGTGTTACAGTGTGTGTGTGTGTGTTATTGTGTGTGTGTTAACTGCTTCAGCGCTGAGGCAGAAAATGAGTCAGCGCTCGGCTGAACTCGGAGACGTTTTATGGAGCTTCCATCCTTTTCTGGAAACATGTTTCTTTTCTTCCTCCTCACAGCAGCTTCATCTTCATCCTTCCTTTCTGTGTTTTCTTCTCCTCTCTGCTTTTATTTTTCATCCCTTCTTCTTTTCTCCTTTCTGCACATTTATTCATTTCATTCCTTTCCTCTACCAAGTGCTTCTTCCTTTCCTTTGTCAATTCTTTCTTTCTTTCTTTCTTTCTTTCTTTCTTTCTTTCTTTCTTTCTTCCTTCATCTTTTCCTCTCTTCCTTTTCCTCTCTTTTTCCTTTTCATCTCTGCTCCAGATTCCATCCCTTCTTCTTCTCCTCCTCCTCATTTTTACACATTTTACTCTTTTCTATTCTCCTCTTTCTTCACTGTTTTCTCCTCTTTCCTTCCTTCCTCGTTCTTTCCATCTATCCCTCATTACTCACTTCCTCCTCCTCTCCTCCCCCCTGCCGTCGTCGGTCTTTAATATGTCCTCCTCGTCTTCACCTTGAGTCACCTCCTGCTCCGACTGTGGAGGGGAGATAAGACGAGGAGCTCGGCGAGATGTTGTCGTCTTTTTACGAGCCGTTTTCTCCCCGTATCATCTGGAGTGTCTGTTTGGATGGGAAACACTCGTCTCCTCTCTCCTCCCCCCGTCGCTTTATCTCTGCCTCTCATCGTCTTTATCTCCTCCACATTCCTCACTTCCTGCTCTTCATCCTCCTCCTGCCGCTCCTCTTCCTCGTCTACCTGCTCCGGCATCCAGTCGGCAGGACTTGGTTTCTGCTGGAGGTCGAACGGCGGGAGGCCAGAAGTTCAACAAACGAAGGAGATTCTGACAAAAATACAGACATTTAGATTCTGTCCAAGCTGGCCACAAAGAGACACGAGATGAACAAAAACTCACATCCACTGGAAAGACTTTCAAAACCTCTGTAAAGATATAAAACGATATAAAATGAATACCAAACCATCACAAAGAGACACAAAATGACCAAAAACAGACACACATTCATTTAAAAGACTTTCCAAACCTCTGTAAAGAAGTAAAACTACCAAAACCTGTTGAATAATGACCAAAACCAGACCGTAAACCATCACAAAGAGACACAAAATATCTACAAAGAGACACAAAATGACGGACACAAACCGTCCAAAAATACTTTCTGAGCCACAAGATAGACACAACATTACCAAGAACTGTTAAAAAATGACCAAAACCAGACAGTAAACCATCAAAGAGACACAAAATATTAGACCCTCCAGAAAAACGCGGGCTAAAATCCTTGATTATGCGAAAAAATATGCAGGGTTTTTGTGCCATTTTTTGCGGGGAAATTGCTGAAAGTTGCAAAGTATGCGAATAGTTGTGAAATATGCAAAAATATGCAAAATATGTAAGAACTGGGAAAAAAGGTGATTCTTCTCCTACATCCTGTTACTAGGCTACCACCAAGTTGTTGTTTGAGTCCTTTGTGTTCAGCAAACCTTTTGCTGTGCTTCGTCGTGGAAAGAGACATTAAATGGCCGAAAACTAACTAAAAAGGTTTTCCAAACCATTAGAGAAATGCAAAATGACCAAACAGTGTTGAAAAATGACCAAAAACAGACACGCAACGACCACAATAACACTCAAGATGGTCAAAAACAGACACGGAACGACCACAAAGACACTCAAGATGACCAAAAACAGACACGGAATCACCACAAAGACACTCAAGATGGTCAAAACCAGACACAGAACCACCACAAAGACACTCAAGATGGTCAAAAACAGACACGGAACCACCACAAAGACACTCAAGATGACCAAAAACAGACACAGAACCACCACAAAGACACTCAAGATGGTCAAAAACAGACACAGAATCACCACAAAGACACTCAAGATGGTCAAAAACAGACACGGAACCACCACAAAGACACTCAAGATGGTCAAAAACAGACACGGAATCACCACAAAGACACTCAAGATGGTCAAAAACAGACACGGAACGACCACAAAGACACTCAAGATGGTCAAAAACAGACACGGAACCACCACAAAGACACTCAAGATGACCAAAAACAGACACGGAACCACCACAAAGACACTCAAGATGGTCAAAAACAGACACAGAATCACCACAAAGACACTCAAGATGGTCAAAAACAGACACGGAACGACCACAAAGACACTCAAGATGGTCAAAAACAGACACAGAACCACCACAAAGACACTCAAGATGACCAAAAACAGACACAGAATCACCACAAAGACACTCAAGATGATCAAAAACAGACACGGAACCACCACAAAGACACTCAAGATGACCAAAAACAGACACAGAATCACCACAAAGACACTCAAGATGGTCAAAAACAGACACGGAACCACCACAAAGACACTCAAGATGATCAAAAACAGACACAGAATCACCACAAAGACACTCAAGATGATCAAAAACAGACACAGAACCACCACAAAGACACTCAAGATGACCAAAAACAGACACAGAATCACCACAAAGACACTCAAGATGGTCAAAAACAGACATGGAACCACCACAAAGACACTCAAGATGACCAAAAACAGACACGGAACCACCACAAAGACACTCAAGATGACCAAAAACAGACACGGAACCACCACAAAGACACTCAAGATGGTCAAAAACAGACACAGAATCACCACAAAGACACTCAAGATGACCAAAAACAGACACAGAATCACCACAAAGACACTCAAGATGACCAAAAACAGACACAGATCCACCACAAAGACCTTATACACCACCATAGCGACGCAAAATAACAAAACCTGTTGAAAAATGGCCAAAATCAGGTACCAAACCACCACAAAGACACTCAAGATGACCCAAAACAGTGTCTCCTCTTTCTCTCTGAACAAGTTCTTACCCTGGAACAACTATTGGCACTAATAATTTGTGGCATAAACAGGCTAATTGACAACTAATTAATTCACAGATGAGGGCTGAAGTCTGCAAGTCGATGGGCTGGTCAATAAACTCTCAGACATCGTTCAGACAATCTCAGGAGAAATGTTCTACATCAGGGTTGATCCATTATTTTAGGAGGAACAAAACACCTGACATGGATATTTACTCAACCGGTTCGTGTTTTAGCCCTCAGTAGATGAAGTGTTTGCCATTATTCCAGTAGAAAGATGCAAAATCACCAGAAAAAGATGCAAAATCAACAGAAAAAGATGCAAAATCAACAGGAATAGAAGCAAAATCTCCACACAAAGATGCAAAATCATCGCAAAAAGTCATGAAATCACCCGTAGACGTCTCGTCAAAAACCATCTAAATGTGCACAGCTGCTCTGCTAACGGTGCTCTTCATTGTTTCATTGGAAAAATAACCAGTTCAAGCTGCAAATCCTCACTTTTTAAGCTGTTGTCAGTTCATTTAGACTAATAGTGTGAATATTCAGTGAACTGTGTCCCATTTTTGTCCTCTTTAAGCAGCCGATTGATTGATTTTCTTTGGTTTAAGCACCAATTATTACATTATTTAGTTTAGTCCAGTGTTTTGTTGACCCGTCTGTCCGCCCCACCCTCCTCTCTAAAACTACTTTTGTCATTTTTACTCCACTGGACTGTAAATAATGCAGTTTCAGGGCTCAAACATTGTTGGTTAGCAGCAGAAATGATCTTTAAAAAACATAAAAACACTAAATATTGTTGTAATATTGGTTCTAATGTGATATTTTTTGACTCCAGATTCCATAATTTGCTCTAAAACCAGCAGATTATTGGACGGTTTGTGATTGAAACCCTCCAGAAAGACTTTCTGAACCACTATAGAGACGTAAAATGAGCAAAACCAGATACAAAACCACCACAAAGAGATGCAAAATATCTACAAAAAAACACAAGATGACCAAAAACAGGCGCAAACCTTACAAAAAGATCTTCCAGACCACTGTAGAGATGTGAAATAATCAAAACCGGTTGAATAAGGAAAAAAAAAACACAAAGAGACATAAAAAGATCAAAAAACGGACGCAAAACCCTCCAAAAAGAGTCTATGAACCACTATACAGATGCAAAATGACCAAAAAGTGTTTAAAAATGAGCAAAACCAGGTATAAAACCACCACAAAGAGACATTAAATGACCAAAACCAGACACCAATCCTCCTCATCCATCATCATGTTCAGTGTTTACTGAGTACATCCACTACCCTGATGTACACGCCGGTCCTTTATCCGGCCTTTGCGGTGGTTTTAAATATTCTAGATGTATTATTTCTCATAAATGTTTCATGTGTGGGATCAGTGAGTTCTGTTAGTGGAGCGGATCTTCATCGGAGCGTTTAAGGAGGCTTCAATCAGGTCCTCAGATGCAGCACTTTAGCTGCTTTCAGTGTGTTTTCAGTGTGTTTTTGTGTGTTTTCGTGTGTTTTCAGTGTGTTTTCGTGTGTTTTCAGTGTGTTTTCAGTGTGTTTCAGGGTGTGTTTGTGTGTGTTTGTGAGCTCAGTGAACAGCTGTTTCCATCTAATCCTCCAGCCGACCTCAGCTCCTCATCCTCCATTTCATCCTGTCTTTATTTTAATTTCCCTTCAATCTGTTTTATTGGTAGAAATGAGAGATTTCTGTGCTGAAAATAATATATTGTAATAAAAAAAGAAGAGGAAAGTCCATAAGTAATGCGGCAGAAGTCGGGACCGTGGCCTCTCTCCGTGCTCCGTCTGGATTAGCGGCTCGTCCTAATCTCTGGACGTTAAATTAGAGGATTGAGGTCGGATGTTAACACACAGCTCTGCGTCCATGACTTTTTCTTGTTTGCTTCTTTCTGCTTTTTGTTTTCTGGGAGCAGAAAATTTCCCTGAAGGTTTGAGAGGATCCTGTTAAAGCTGCTGCAGAAGCTCAGAGAGAGAAAATAACAACCGAAGACATAAAAGGACAAAAAACACAAAGACAAAAGACAAGATGACCAAAAACAGACAGAAACTCCAGAAAAAATACATTACAAACTACTGTAGACATGCAAAATGACCAAAACCTGTTGAAAAACGACCAAAACCTGTTGAAAAACGACCAAAACCTGGTACAAAGCCACCACAAACAGAAGCAAAATATCTACAAAGAGACATGAAATGACCAAAACAGACACACACTCTATAAAGACTTTCTAAACCACTATAAAGACGTAAAATGACCAAAACCTGTTGAGAAATGACCAAAACCAGGTAGAAAGCCAGCAAAAAGAGAAGCCAAATATCTACAGAGACACAAAACGACCAAAACACACCTACACTCTATAAAGACTTTCTAAACCACTATAAAGACATTGCAGTGCAAAGACAGTGCATTTCAATGACCCCCACTGATACTCACAACGACCATCGTTGAGTAGTCAGATGAGTTTTGGTATCGTTAGTTGGAATAACAGCCCTGGACACACCTCACAGAGGTTTAAACGCTGAGGCAACACCAACCACCACCAGAACTGAAGAAGCCTCTTGGATGAGAGGTGAAACGTCTTCAAGGAACTTTCTTAAAGTCCAGTGGATCGATTTAAACTACTTTGGATAACCATGACCTGGATGAATGAGAACCTACACAGACACTATAAAGACGTTAAATGACCAAAACCTGTTGAAAAATGACCAAAACCTGTTGAAAAATGACCAAAACCTGGTACAAAGCCACCACAAAGAGAAGCAAAACATCTACAAAGAGACACGAAACGACCAAAACAGACACACACTCTATAAAGACTTTCTAAACCACTATAAAGACGTAAAATGACCCAAACCTGTTGGATAATGACCACAACCAGGTACAAAACAATCATTAAATGGCCAAAAACCCTCTAAAAAGACTTTCGTAACCACTGCAGAGACGTAAACTAGCCGAAACCAGACACAGAACCACATCAGAGAATTAGGGAATCTGCAGATGGAGGTCGGATGTTAACACACTTTTCCTTTTTGCTTCTTTTTGTTTTTTGGGAGCAGAAAATTTCCCTGAAGGTTTGAGGGCATCCGGTTAAAGCCGCTGCAGGAGGAGGAAATAACAAACGCGTTGTCGGTCGGACTGTCAGGAAGCAAGCAGCCTCTTAATGCTCGTTTCCAGAGAAGGCAGCAGACGGTTTATCGGCCCGACACACTCTGACAACCGAAAACACCAGCGAGCATCAATATCTAAAATAATCAATGCTGATCTGAGGGTCCAGACGCACTGTCTGCCCTCCGATAATAACATCATCACACCACGTTCTGCTGCTGGAAAGAAGGTTTAGAACGCGACGATACAACATCCTCATCGCTTCCAGCTTCACTTTATCCACTAAAGGTGCAATTTGTAAAGCAAAGAAAATCTAGTTTCCTTTGTTCCTGCTTCTCAAATGTGACTTTTAGTGGTTTTGTTTGTTGATTTTGCTTTTAAAAAGAATATTTTTCAGTCTTAGGCTGACCTTTAGATGTGTTAAATCAGCATTTATGGACAAAACTCGTCTGCAGCAACTTTTTCTGTCACACATCGAGGAGAAATTTGTATTTTCTGTCGCATTACAAGCTTAAAATCCGCTTATCTTTTATTTTCCGTTCATTTTGCAGCTTTACTTTTGCTATTCTTCCAAAAAAAAAAAAAATCTTCCATTAGATGTAATGAGACCCGTCACCATGGCAACCCAGAAAATGTAGGAAAATCGTTGTGAAAGGGTCGAATTTTACACCTAACTGTGATATTTTGTAGTTTTGTTTTTCAAAGTTTGTCCCGATTTATGGACTTTAGGGATCTTTCAGACTGAGAAAACACTTTGTTTCCTCTCAGAATGTCAAAGAAAAGCAGTTTAGCTGAGCGGGAACGTCATGTTTCTGATCAGCGAACGGAGAAGACGCTTTGGAAGATTATTTACTAATGAAACTATCGTCAACCGCGGCTCTAACGTCTGAAATAACTTTTAAAAAAGTCATAATTTATGGACGGAATAAAAGCAAACAGCCTTCAGTGGCGAGGATAAAGAGCCGCCCTTCAGTTGGAGACGTGTAATAAAGTGAAAATAAAAGCATAATCCGCTCAAAGCATCAGCGGAATGAAAGTTCCTTCTGCCGGTTTTAATAATTCTGTTTAAAATTCCCCTTGTGGGATCGGACCTCTGCTTCACCTCACAAGTCCAGAAATCCAAAAGCACCAGAGGAGGAGGAGCTGATCCATTTTTAATCTGCCACCGCCGATCTGGAAGTTTGTAATGAGACGTGGGAGTTTCAAAAGACCGCTGAGTGTGTGTGTGTGTGTGTGTGTGTGTGTGTGTGTGTGTGTGTGTGTGTGTGTGTGTGTGTGTGTGTGTGTGTGTGTGTGTGTTGACATTGGTGTGCAGGAATGCTGGGAGACAACAGGTGACAACAGGAGGTTTTAAACGCGCCGCTGAAACTCAAACTCCACGTAAACATTCTGTCGCTGCTACCTGTCGGCGTCGTCATGGTAACGGCGACAGACAGACAGGTGAGCCGATAGCAGGAGGAGTGGGGGGAGGCAGGTATGTGTTCGGGCACGTAGGAGTCTGAAAACACACGGACAACGCATGCCTTCTGCTCCAACCGCTGTTTGCATTTCACTTTGCATGCAGTCTGAGGTCATGATGGATGACGGGTGTTTTCTGTCACCAAAAATAGGCACACATCCACAGAAAAGACTTTCTAAACCACTGTACAGATGGAAAAGGACCAAAACCTGTTGAAAAATTAGGCACAAAACTACCACATAGAGACACAAAAACAGACACAAACCCTCCAGAAATACTTCCTAAACTACCGTAAAGACGCAAAATGACCAAAACCTGTTTAAAAACGACCAAACTCGGATATAAAATCACAACAACGAGGCACAAAATGACCAACTTAAGAGACTTTCCAAACCACTGTAAAGATGTAAAATGACCAAAACCAGGAACAAAACCACCACAAAGAGACTTAAAAATGACTAAAAACAGACACAAATCCTCCAAAATGGCTTTCTAAACCACTACAGAGATGCAAAACGACCAAAACCTGCTGAAAAACGACCAAAACAACATGTAGAAAACCACCACAAAGAGACTCAAAATGAGCAAAAACCCAGTAAAAAGACTTTGTAAACCACTGTAAAGACATAAAATGACCAAAATCAGGAACAAAACCATTTCTGTAGTGGTTTATGGAGGAGTGTGTGTGTGTGTTTTGTATTTGCTATATTTTAGCTTAGCGATTAGCTGTGGACTGAGTGACGCCTCAGAGAACTACTGAGTGGGTTTAACAGTGGAGAAGAGGCTGGAATTAACTAGCTGTACTTTACTCTGTGTGTGTGTGTGTGTGTGTGTGTGTGTCAGGCTGCCACACTAAATTGGCAAAATGAGGTGTAAATGTCTTGAGGCAGATGAGCCGCCTTTAGTGAGCGAAGAAGCTCTGAATATTTCACCAGCAGCTTCAGGAAAGCTGCTCTCTCTGTGTGTGTTCTAATGTGTGTGTGTGTGTGTGTGTGTGTGTGTGTGCGTGTGCACGCTTGGCAGCCATAGCCAATCACCGTCTATCATTCAGTTTTGGTTCTGACAGCTGGAAGAGGCAGAAAGTCCCTAAACGCCTCAGAGAAGCACTTAACTGCCTCCACTGCTGTGTGTGTGTGTTACTGCGTGTGTTACTGTGTTAATGTGTGTGTGCTGCAGTGTGTGTTTGCGGCAGAGGTGAGCTGTGCGTGCTGTAATCGTCTCATTATATCCAGTAATCTGCTGCAGTGTGACGTGCTGCCTGATGGACCTGGTCGACCCACTTCCTGTTTGAACACCTGAGCTGCTGATTGGACGTCAGACTGATGCACCTGCAGGTCCACCTCTGACCTCTCACCCCCCCTCACCTCAGTCAGCTTCTCTAAGCCTAACCCTCTGCTTTGATCTGAGCTAAAACGTGTTTGTGCTTAGCTAGCGTGCTAGCGTGTTGTTAGCATGGTTGTCATGGTAACAGGCTGCTTCGGTCAGTTGGTTGTTTAGGTGGTGGTGGTCTGGCTACCTGATCAGGTGATGTTTATGACTTATATAAGATCAGACGATCATTTATTGATCCCACAGCAGCAAAAACACAGAAACAACAGTGAAGACAGAATAAATACATTTTTTGTGGAAAAGAAGAAAAATGCTTCTTAAGAACATTCACATAAAAATCAACCAAACTCCAGCGAATTTCGCTGGATTTTGGTTGATTTTTATGTGAATGTTCTTAAAGAAAATAGTAGAAGTTTTACTGATATATATGGAATCACTTTAGATATTTTTAGGATTTTTTTTGGAAGATTTTTACTCAATTTTTGAAGAATTTTCTTGCCAAATTTGGGGGATTTTAAAAAAATAAAACTTTCAAACGAAATGTTTAAGGAATTATTGGAATTTTCTTCCTGAAGGTTTTGCAAATTTTTTTTTTATAAATTTGGGGAATTTTTTTTGCAGAATTTTCAGATTTTTTCAGACAAGGAAACAATATTTTTTGGTGGACAACAGGAGGGTAAAAGGAGTTAAATAAAAACCTCAAGTGTTCAGTAGACTCTCTTCTTTCTAAAGTCTGTTACTGCATGCAAAATAAAACACGATTAATTTTGATTAAAAATGAATATTTAATCGTGATTAAGTGTAAAGAATAGTGTGCAGAGTAAACAAAAAATGTGCAATCAACATCCTTAAAAGAGGAAGAAGCTCAATAAAGTGCAGCAGTGAGGTAAAACATTCCTCCTCCTGTTGGTCAGTTAGCACCAGGATTTAGATTCCAGATGTGAAACTACAGCAGCCACAAAAGCTAACGTTCAGAAAAGGCTTTGAAAGGAAGAGGAACTTCTAAAAACTTTATGGAAACTCATTTTACCACGTTCAAATTTAATAATATTCTGTTTTTAATCTTGTGGTTTCATCACTACGGAGTCACAGAAGTGCCACATCAAAAAAAAAAAAAATATATATATATATATATATATATATATATAAATGTGGAAATATAAAGAGAAATAAATAAATAAATAAATACATAAATGTGGAAATATTAAGAGAAATAAATAAATAAATACATAAATGTGGAAATATAAAGAGAAATAAAAAAATATAAGGAAAATTTTGTCTTTGCTTTTACCTTTTCTGTTTTTTCCTTTTATTTATTTATTTATTTCTCTTTATATTTCCACATGAATTAATTAATTAATTAATTTATTTATTTATTTCTCTTTTTTTTCTACATGAATTAATTAATTAATTAATTAATTTATATATATTTTGATGTGGCACTCCTATGACTCCGTATATCACAGGATCATAAACAGGAAAAAAAAACACAGAGAAAAAAGGATTGTTTTACACAGATGTCCTATAATAGTGTCTAATTTTATTCTAGATATTGGATTGTATATAAATATATTGTTTGTTGTGGGAGATAAAGCTGCTACTTTCCAGCTCATTTACAGGCTTTTTATTTGTTCATTCTGTGCTACAGAAGTGGAAGTTTGCAGGATTGTGTTTGTCTGTGGCCTCGCTAGCTCACACTGCGATATTTCTGACACTTTATTTACTGTTGCTCTGTATTTTCTGTGTGGAGCGACTCTTTCTGCGGTGTTTAATCATCATTTATTGAGGTTCGTAGAGGACAGAAGCCGCTCCCGTCGGTGTGGAGGACGGCGAAGTATCGTGTTTTTGGTATCGCTTCCATCAGAGAGGACAGGAAGCCAGAAAACAGAGAAGAACAGCAGATTTAAATAAGTTAGCAGCGTCCCTGATTAACTTTGGATGAGCTCTGGTTTCAGGGCGACACTCGGTGACTCTTCTTCTTCTCCTCATCCTCGGTGTTTGTCCGTCCTCCGACCTCCCAACCAAACCAACCCTAACCTCCATCCGCCGACGAGCTTTTCTCAAACCCAGTCGAGTATTTTCTCTACATGAAAGAGTTTTTCTCTCTCTTTGTTTCTCGTTTGATCTCTCGCCGCCTGCTCGTGAAACTTTAATGAAAACACGGATTTCAAAATGCATAAAAATGTTCTCAAAGTGCTGCAACAACATGCAACCGGACTCCTCGCTTTCCTCCCGGCTCCGCCACGAAACGTTCGCTGCACAGGTGAGATTAAAGACGAGTTCCACCGGTTTGACTCCTCAAACTGAGCCGGAGTTCACATTTAAAGGACTGGAATGTGTAGCCGATAGAGTCATGATGATGCGACAAAATACGACAAAAACGAGACACAAAACGACAAAAGTGAGAAACAAAATGACAGAAAATGAGACAACACAAAACAAGACACAAAAGAGACCAAAAATTCAACAAAAAAGTCACAAAGCGACAAAAAATGGACAAACGACAAAACAAGACAAAAAATTACAAAAGCAAGAAAGAAAAGAACAAACAATGAATGAAACAAAACACAAAATGACAAAAATAAGACAAAAACACAAGTGAGACAAAAAGGTAACACAAAACAACAAAAACACGAAACAAATGATGAAAAACAAAATTTTGCAAAAATGAGACACAAAACTACAAAAAATGAGACAAACGGCATGAAACAGAAGAAAAAAGAGACAAAAAACTGTACAAAAAAGTCACAAAGCGACAAAAAATGGCTAAAGCAACTAAAACGATACACGAAACAACGAATCAAGCAAAAGAGAAAATAAAAGAAACGACAACAAAAACACAAGTGAGACAAAAATGAAACACAAAATGGCAAAAATGAAAAACAAAGTGACAAAAAGTCAGACAAAAAACAACAAAACAAGACAAAATATTGTAATATTTAGTCTTGTTTTCAGAATCTGGCATCTCTTTTTGATGTAGAATGAAGTGATTTTCATTAATTATCACAATTTAAAGCTTCAGTTTGGTGAATTTTCCCGACACGTGATGCATTCAAAGAACGTAGGAAATCTGAACACCTGTTTTTACAGTTTCTAGCCCTGATCAATGGTGTATTTTTTGCTGTTTTATTTAAATAAAATGTGTATTTTAAAGTCTCTGACAGGTGTTGTAGTTCAGATTGTTAAATAACTATGATTTAAAGCCCTTTAGTTTGTTGGCGGATTTTGGCAGATTCAGGTTAGCTGTTTATGCTAAGCTAAGCTAATTGGCTGCAGCATGATATTTACTAAACAGAGCATAAAAAGATAAACAAGTTAATGCAGTTTTTACTGTTTCTAGCTGATAAATTATATGTTTTTGCTGTTTTATTGAAAGAGAATATGCCTCAGATTGTATGATGTAAAATCTGTATCGGTGACTTTTGCAGGTCTTTATGCTAAGCTAAGCTAACCAGCTGCAGCTCTACGTTTGAAGTTCAGAAAGCCTCTCTCAGATAAACAAATGAGCAGATTTCCCAACAGTTTCTTCACAAATATCCGACCAAAATACCAAAAATCAAACATAAAATGCGTATATTTTATACTTTTAGAAACCAACAAACTGTCCGATAACAGAAATAATCTGTGCAGGTTGGACACTTTCAATGAGATGTTTCTACAGAGCTATATATTTTCCAAGTCTGAGGACAAAGAGGTCGACTTTTCTTTCTTCTGCAGCCTCTGGAGTGGTGAATTAAATAAATAAGAGCCGGTAAATATTTCATGGGCTCATCGCCGTATTTTTAGACTTCATATATTTAAATTCCAGCACTTTTAGGTCAAGAAAAATAATAAATATTCAGTGTTTTCTCAGCAGATGTGAGGAGATGTCGGGGCACTGCAGTCGGACGTTAAATAAAAATAAAATAAAGTGAAAAAAACTTTTTTTTGTGGTTGTTTTTGGTTTTTTTTGAGGACAACGTTAGCTTCTTGTGCTGCTCTGACGTGTGGATCTCATCAGACAGAAATAGGAGTGAAGTCAGGGAGACAGGAAGTAGAATGACAGGAAGTAGAATGACAGGAAGTAGGGAGACAGGAAGTAGAATGACAGGAAGTAGCTCAGGTGGGCATTTCTTTAAGGTCAGGAAAAGAGTGAAAGAGCTTCTGATTGAACTATATTTTGGTAAGTCTTCCTTCATTTTGTGCTTTTCCTACATTTCCCATGATTCTTTCAGTCCAAACCTGCAGCACAGAGTGAGAACTTGTAGTTTTTCACGTTGCTGGATGGATCTCCAACAGCTTCCTCCTCTGTTCACTGTTTTTAACCTTATTTTTGTGCATTCTTCTGTTGTTTTTTGCATTTTTGTGGCTGCTGTGATCATTTCATGTCTGATCTTTGTTGTTTTGTGTCTCGTTTTTTTGCCATTTCATGTGTCTCTGTGACTGTTTTTGTTGGTATTTATACTGTTTTGTCATTTTGTGTCTTCTTTTTACTGCTTCAGGTCTTGTTTGTGTCATTTTATCTTCTTTTGCGGTCGTTCTGTTAATCATTTGGACCAATTTTAAGACATTTTGGACAATTAGTGGGTCATTTTTTAACGTTAATGTTATTCTGAACAAATTTTGAGACTTTAAGATGTTTTTCCATTGTTTTTGAACGTGCTTTTGTCATTTTGAGTGATCTGGTCAGAGTTTATGTCATTTTGAACAAGTTTTATACAAATTAGGACAGGTTTTGAGTCATTGTAGAAGAGTTTAGAAGAGTGCATACATTCAGGGAAGGTGAAAATCTGCTTTTTCTTCATTTTTACGTCCTCCGGCTCTGATAAATGGTATTTTTGGTGACTTTATTCTGAGAAAGCATGTTTTTCAAACCCTCTGATAGGATTTGTGGTTCATTTTTAACTAGTTTTCGGCTCTTTTGATCAAATTTAAAATGCTTTAGTCCTGTTTCAAGTCATTTTGGAAGATTTTGTAGTATTTTCCTGCAAGTTTTCAGTGATTTTGAATGCATTTGAAGCTGTTTTGGATGAGTTTAAGTCATTTAGGTGGCATTTAAGTCATTATGGACATATTTTGAGTCACTTTTGACAAACTTTCATCCACGTCGAACATGTTTCCAATGTTTTAGTGACATATTTCAAATCATCCTGGACATGTTTAGGTCACTTTTCTGCAAACTTTCAGTGATGTTGATTACATTTGAAGCTGTTTTGGATGAATTTAAGTCAATTCAGACACATTTTAAGTACTTTTGGACATGTTTTAGGTCGCTTCAGACACATTTTGAGACATTTCAGATGAGTTTAAATTCATTGCAGGCAGTGGATTTTGTCTCCTTTGGACAGATTCAGGCTAGCTGCTTCCAGACTTCATGCTAAGCTAAGCTAACTTGCTGCAGGCTCACGTTAACACACAGAAAGTCCAAACCAGTCAGCATGTTTTTCCATGAAATAGACCAGAACATCACGTCTGTTTTATTGTTTGATTTACATCTCGGCTGTGAAGCTGAGCGGCAACCTGCTGCTGGTATCGATCTGTGATCGGAGGACAACAACTGGGTTAGCATGTAAACCAGGACAAACACTGAGGACCCGAGTTTCTGGGTTACTGGGCACACATCACTCACACACAGACACAAACAGCACACGCACACGGAACAACACACGGGATGAGTGACACGTGTTGTGGAGCCTCAGGGGGAATCTGAATATCGATCGGCCTGGAACAGTTTTCAATCCGTGATGGACGGAGTGTTTGGATGAGGAGATAACACGCCATCGACGGGCTAATGGAGGCAGGAAGTGTGTGTATGTTGTTGGTCGATTGTCTTGTTACACACACACACACTCCCAGCAGGTCAGAGCTGGTGTGTTTCTGAACCTTTGATGTTGTCGATGGAGCCGCCGGGCTGCAGCGCTACTGAGCATGCTCAGAAGGCCTCGGCGTGTGCGATGCTGTCACAGATAAATGGTCGGCCTGCAGCTTCCTGTTCTCCTGCTGGATGCGTCTTTATTTCACAAACACTCAGAGTTTCAGCTGTTTATTCTGATAAATTACAGAAAACGTAACGTGATGAAGTTGGAGCGGAACGACTCAGGAGTTCTAAAAGCTGCCAGAAAGATGCTTTAATGCAGTAAAAGTACAAATAAATCAATGGAAAAGTACCATTACTATTGAAGCACAGCAGTTAAATATCCCCTCTGACTGGTGCTTGATGCATTCATGTGTGAGCAGTCATTTACTGTTAATTATATAGTACAATATAACATAAAATAAAAATATATATAAAATAATTATAAAACACATAATATACTTTTATCAAAGATAGTGTAGCATAGTACTATATATTATATTATTTTATATTATATTATATTATAAAAAGTGTAAAACCTGTTAAAATAATCCTGTTGATTTCTTTAATCTTCCTCCGATCCTAATAACTGCAGCTGTTAAATATAAAATATAAATATAAATATAAACATAAACGCTGTTCAGTAGAAACAAATGGCAGCAAGAAAAGGAAATATCACATTTCTGTGTGTTTTTACATCCTAAAAATCTCTGGTGAATAGAAGTAACGTCCAGGTTCCTGTTCTGCAAACAGACAGTGGAGAACAAAAGTAGTTATCTGTGTACAAATACTCCTTTAGCTTTAGCTTTAGCTTTAGCTTTAGCTCCTGTAGCTGCTACGTGTACTCCTGTAGTTCTCTGTGTACAAATACTCCTTTAGCTGTAGCTTTAGCTCCTGTAGTTCTCTGTGTACAAATACTCCTTTAGCTTTAGCTTTAGCTCCTGTAGTTCTCTGTGTACAAATACTCCTTTAGCTTTAGCTTTAGCTCCTGTAGTTCTCTGTGTACTCCTTTAGCTTTAGCTTTAGCTCCTGTAGTTCTCTGTGTACAAATACTCCTTTAGCTTTAGCTTTAGCTCCTGTAGTTCTCTGTGTACTCCTGTAGTTCTCTATACAAATACAGCTTTAGCTCTAGCTGTAGCTCTAGCTCTAGATCTAGCTCTAGCTCTAGCTTTAGCTCTAGTATTTCCTGAGGAAGCTCAGGAATATAAAGGTTGAAACTAAGTTCATGTATATGTTTTACTCCTGTTTTATCGAGTCTGTCCTAACATTTGCTTTTATCTGCTGGTTTGGCTTAGTCAACCTTAAAAACCAAAACAGACTCCAAGGTATTGTCAGAATGTGCAGCAAAATCGTTGGCACTCGACTAACTGACATTTCTGTCCTACATAAGACTAGATCCTTAAAAAAGGCAAATCTCGTCCGGTTCGACCCTAGCCACCCTCTAGCTTCCGAATTTAGGGTGCTTCCTTCTAGACGCAGGTTTCAAGTGCCTATTTGTAGGACAGTTAGATTTAAAAAATCACGGGTCCCACTGGCCATTGGCCTTCTTAACAAAGAACGGTTTTTAACGCCTTTATAAGGCAGTCCGCTCTGTGGTCATTTTAACTTTCCTTAGGTTTTTATTTATCTTGTATTCTATTGAATTTAATTGATTATTGTTATTGTTGTTTTTACTGTTGCGCATCGCATTTTATTGTGTTTTGTCTGTTGTTTGCTGCTGGCTCCACCAAAAATTGCCCCATGGGGACATTAAAGATTTCTTGACTTGACTAGCTCTAGTTCTAGCTCGAGCTCTAGCTCTAGCTCGAGCTTTACCTCTAGCTCTAGCTCTAGCGCTAGCTCTAGCTCTAGCTCTAGCTCTAGCTTTAGCTCTAGCTCTAGCTCTAGCTCTAGCGCTAGCTCTAGCTCTAGCTCTAGCTCGAGCTTTACCTCTAGCTTTACCTCTAGCTCTAGCTTTAGCTCCAGCTCGAGCTCTAGCTTTAGCTCTAGCTCTAGCTCTAGCTTTACCTCTAGCTCTAGCTCTAGCTTTACCTCTAGCTCTAGCTCTAGCTCTAGCTTTACCTCTAGCTCTAGCTCTAGCGCTAGCTCTAGCTCTAGCTCTAGCTCTAGTTCTAGCTCTAGTTCTAGCTCTAGCTCTAGCTCTAGCTCTAGCTTTACCTCTAGCTCTAGCTCGAGCTCTAGCTTTACTTCTAGCTCTAGCTCTAGCTCTAGCTTTAGCTCTTGCTCTAGCTTTAGCTTTAGCTCCTGTAGCTGCTATCTGAGTACAGGTATCAGAGTGTTCCTGCTGTTCTACATCACTCCAGCAGCTGTTCTCTGATCACTGATTCTTGTTCTTTCTACTTTGAATCCTGTAAACCTCTCGCTGCATCTCTCCTCTGTAAGTTCACCCGAGGCCTGAGTCAGCGTGAGTTTTATCATGACGCTGTCAGAGGAGCAGCGTTCATGTCCACACTGATACCCGATCCATCCCATAATAAGGTCTGAACAGAGCCAGGGCTGCTGGTACGATGAGCAGAGCCATAAAAAAAACACTAAATCTGGTAGAAACGGGGAAATCTGGCAACGAGGAGGAAAGAAATAGATGAAAAACTATTAAACACGATGAAAACTGTAAATAACAACAAATATATGGGAAATAATCAGAGTTTTAGCTGATTTAAATACAGTAAAATCATCAAATTTTATATTTACCCATTGTAAAAGAATATGTTATTATTTGTCAAAAAATAAAAAATATGTGGACGTTATTTACAGTTTTGGACAATTTTTATGCAATTTTTTGCTTTTTCCTGTCTTTTTTATGTGATTTTTAATAGATATTGTCTGTTATTCTAAATAACAACTGATATTAATAAAATAATTGTATTTTTCGCTGATTTAAATATAAGAACAGGAAAACAAAAACACTGTAAGAATCCAGATTATTTTTTATTCATAGTATAAAAGTAAATTAGTTTTATTTTCCTGTGAGTTTAAAGTGGAACCTTCCTCTGGGCTGCTGCAGCTGGTTCTGGTTACCTCCTAGCTACCTCCTAGCTACTGTTGCCTGCGGCGACCAGGTGGAGTGATTGATGAGGTCCTTTTATCCTCCTGCTGCTAATGGACAGGAAGCGCGACCTCTGGCCCCGCCGACCCCGCGGCATGCTGGGTAACGGAGGACCCGTCAGATACAGTCAGGCTTCATCTTCCTCCTCCTCCTCGTCCTCGCTCGCTGCCCAGGAGGATTGTGGGTAGAGAATAGAGTCACACCAACAGGAGCTGTTTGGAGACACAATTTTTAAAAAATCTTCAGCGATTCTGGGATTATTTTGAGTCACATTGAACAATTTAGGACTGATTTGGGACATTTTTGACTCATTTTAGGACTAATTTTGAGTGATTTTTTGAAGAATTTTGAGCCATTTTAAAGGATTTTGAGCCATTGTAGATATATTTGAAGTCATTTAGGACACTAATGAGACATTTTGGGCAATTATGAGTCATTTTAAACTGATTTGAAGTCAACCGGTCTGGTCATTCTAGACACTTACAGGGACGTTTGGGGTCCCAGTTAATTTTAAATACATCTTAGTAATTGTAGGCTTGTTTTTTAATCATTTTTAAACAATTTTGTGTAATTTTTTTACCAATTTCAAGTCATTTTTGCCTGAATTTTTGACTAATTTTGAGTGATTTTTGAAGAATGTTTCGCCATTTTAGACCAGCTTCAAGTCATTTAAGACAATTAAGAGACATTTCTGGACAATTATGTGTAATCTTAGACAAACACTGAGTAATTCTGGGCTCATTTTGAACAATTCAGTGTCATTTTTTTATCAGTTTCAAGTCATTTTTGCCAGAATTTTTGACTAATTTTGAGTGATTTTTGAAGAATGTTTCATCATTTTAGACCAGCTTCAAGTCATTTAAGACAATTAAGAGACATTTCTGGACAATTATGTGTAATCTTAGACAAATACTGAGTAATTCTGGGCTCATTTTGAACAATTCAGTGTCATTTTTTACCAGTTTCAAGTCATTTTTGGACCAATTCGAGACATTTTCATCTCATTTTAGGACTCATTTTCAGTGATTTTTGAGCCATTTTAAACCATTCTAGACACAAAAAAACATACATGACGAGGTGCAGATTTATGTGAACACGTGTATATATGTGGTTTCTTTTTAAATCATCTGCAGCTCCTCAGACTGAATCGTGAAGGTATACGCTGTCGTTATTGCTGTGATTTAGCCGGCTCCTAGGTAAAACAGAGGAGGCCCCAGAATATTCAGCTGCTAATTATCCAATTTAAAGAGATGAAAAAGGAAGTTGAACCCAACAAACCGATTAATTAGCCTAATTGCTGGTGTGTTTGTGTCCCACTTCATTAATCAGCCGAGCTAAATACAAACATTACTGGAATATTTCTGCAGGAAACAAAGACTTCTCCGGTTTAAATGAGGATGATGGTGAAGTGAGAGCAGGAGAAATGGAAAAGTGGTTTAACCCTCGTGTCGTCCTGCGGGTCAAAATTAATCCGTTTTAAAGTTTAAAAATGTGGAAAACAAAATATATTTTCACAGTAAAGCTTCTGATGGCGACATTTTAACATTTTTCTGAAATCTTTGAACATTTTTTGGTGGAAAAAAAGAAATATTAAAAATGTTTTCTAAGAACATTCACAAAAAAATCAACCAAAATCCAGCGAGTTTCGCTGGATTTTGGTTGATTTTTTTGTGAATGTTCTTAAAGAAAATATTAGAAGCTTTACCGATATATATGGAATCACTTTAGATATTTTTAGGATTTTTTTGGAAGAGTTTTACTCAATTTTATATCATATTTACAAGGATTTTCTTGCCAAACTTGGGGGATTTTTTAAATAAAAATTTTAAAGGAAACTTTCAAGGAATTATTGGAATTTTCTTCCTGAAGGTTTTGCAAATTTAAAGTATGAAAATGTGGAAAAATATGTATTTCACAATGAAACTTTTTTCGGAAATTTTTCAACATTTTTTTTTTTGGTGGAAAAACAGAAATTAAAAAAGATATTTTCTTTAAGAACACTCAGAAAAAAACAACCAAAATCCAGTGAATTTGCTGAATTTTGGTTGATTTTTATGTGAATGTTCTTAAAGAAAATGTTAGAAGTTTTACTGATATATGTGGAATCACATTAGATATTTTTAGGATTTTTTTTTGGAAGATTTTTACTCATTTTTTCAAAATATTTACAAGAAATTTCTAGGCAAATTTGGGAGATTTTTTTAAAATGAAACAAGGTAAATTTTGAAGGAGTTATTTGAGTTTTCTTCCTGAAGGTTTTGCAAATTTTCAGAAATTTGGGGAATTTTTTTGCTGAGTTTTTGCATTTTCTTCAGACGAGGAAACAATATTCTTTGGTGGCTGTAAATGAAGACAACAGGAAGGTTAAATATTTCTGCAGAACAGCAAAGACTTCTCCGGTTTAACTGAGGATGATGGTGAAGTAAGAGCAGGAGAAATGGAAACGTTGATTACAGGACGCGTGACGGCCATCTGGAGGGAGTTAAATCAGAGCAAACGGTGATTGTGAGGAGCAAAGCGGTCAGCTGTGATGTAGAGGTTGCGTTATTTTCAGTTAATGAGGTAAAATATCAGACAACACGGCTCTAAATCAGCTTTACTGTCTGCTTTACGACCCGATAGAGGCTCAGAGGCTCATTAACGAAGCGCTGAAGGGTTCGGACGTCAACGGACCGCCGTGACCTCCGACCTCCGACCTCCTCCTGTTCATGTGATCTGAGAGGAGAAGCTTCCTTCACATCCCGCCGACATCGGCTCTAATGAGGTGACGGAGCTAAAGGTCGCGCTGCGGCTCGCCGGTCGGCAGGCGGTGACGGATTCCTGTCTGAGCCGGAGGTCGGAGGTCGGACGGCGGGTCGGCGGGTCGGAGAGGAACCGAGCCTTGGTCTGTCGTCAGAAGTTCCTTGTCTGGGAGGGAAACTTTCAGCTGCTCTGGTTTGTTTTTTACAAACAGGTGCTAAAACGACACCCACTTGATGGACGGTCCCACCACCAACAGATTCCCTCCTAACCGGATTTAAATGGAACCCAACTGACCAATTCATTCTCAGCAGAAAATGTTTCATCATTACCGTCTTTTTGACCAACTTTGAGTCATTTTAGATGATTTCATGGGATTTTAGACAAATTTCAAGTCAAAACATCTAAAAACTGGAACCTTGTCTGGTCAAACTTACCACTTGTTCAATTATTTTGATGTTCGAGGACTCATCAGTTGGTGAAATGTCGACCAAAGACTTCAGTAGAAACATGGATCCATCCATCAATATAAACAGGAACTTTATGGAGACACTAGACCACCAAAGCTCTACAATGCTCTTTCAAGGACAGTCATTGGTAAAAATTTGAGTAATGTTTAATAGATTTCAAGTCATTATGAAAAACTTGGATTCATTGTTGACAAACTTAAAGACATTTTTGAAGATATTTAGGTGATGTGGTGATCTTTATCTTTCACTGGACAATTATTGAGTCATTTTGGATAATCTTTATCCTATTTAGGGTCAATTTTTGAGTAGTTTTGCACTCATTTTAAGATATTTTGGTCAATTCTGGGTCATTTTAGACAAATATCAAGTCAAAACATCTAAAAACTGGAACTTTGTCTGGTCAAACTTACCACTTGGTGAATTATTTTGATGTTCGAGGACTCAACAGTTGGTGAAATGTCAACGAAAGACTGTACGTTAGTAGAAACATGGATCCATCCATTGATATGAACACCAACAGGAACTTTATGGAGACACTAGACCACCAAAGCTCTACAATGCTGTGCTTTTTTTTTTTTCCACTTTCAAGGACCAAAAATGATTCATTAGTTTAATTTTGAGTTATTTTACACAAATGTTATCTTATTTTGGACAGATTTTGTGTGTTTTTGGACAAGTTTCGAGACATTTTGGTAAAAATTTGAGTAATGTTTAATAGATTTCAAGTCATTATGAAAAACTTGGATTCATTGTTGACAAGCTTAAAGATATTTTTGAAGATATTTAGGTGATGTGGTGATCTTTATCTTTCACTGGACAATTATTGAGTCATTTTGGATAATCTTTATGCTATTTAGGGTCAATTTTTGAGTAGTTTTGCACAACTTTTTAAGATATTTTGGTCAATTCTGCATCATTTTGGACAAATTTCAAGTCAGAACATCCAAAAACTGGAACTTTGTCTGGTCAAACTTTAGCACATCAGATTCTACTGAGCCTCTAAAGTTGGTGAAATGTCGACCAAAGACTGTATTTTAATAGAAATATGGATCCATCCATAGATATATATAAACTTACAGGAACTTTATGGAGACACAGCACCACTTATGTTTTAAATTGTGCACTTTTTTTCCATTGTAAAAGATTAATAATTGAATCTAATCATTTGGATCTTTGTCTGAAATGTCTGAAATCTGCTTTATCTGGAGAGAATCTGAGGCTTCAGCGGTCTGAGATCATTAAATCTGCAAAATTAAAGCGTGGGAACTCCCAAAGTTAATGCGTTTTTAATGCACTTTCCATGCAAATGTCTCTGAAATTCAGAAAAATCAGCAAAAATGAAAATGCAAATGGACGCCGTTTTCCATCCAGCAGCAGGACGTGAACGTGAGGAGCTGAGACGAATCAGGATGTAGTTTAATGAGCTGCAGGAGAAGCTCCAACTGTGGGAAGGAAAGTAGAAAGCCTGAAGAAATAAAACACATCCATCAGCTTCACGTGTTCATGTCGAAATATTAGAGTTTCCTCACACAGATCTGGAAATAGGAGCAGATAAACACCTTTAAATATCCATAAATAGCAGATTTTACAGTGTGTCAGTGTTGAAATTGGCTGATTTTTAAGGACAGAACTGTTTTATTTCACATTTAAATCAACATTCTGCTGCTAATGTACCAAAATAAGACTTAAAATGTGAATAAATTCCACCTTAAACACCTCACATCATGTTATTTATGCAGCTGTGCACAGAGAAGCTTCTAGTCTCCATCAATTTCAGATCATTTAGCGTCCACTCCTGAGCCGTTAGCTGGTTTATATTTGGTGGTTCTGACCCGGTTGTGGGTCTGGCAGCAGCCTGAGGTCTCTGCTTTTTCATTCAGACCACTTTCTGCTGCTTTCTGACTCAGCAGCTCCTCTTTCCCTCGCAGCTCGTCTGTTGGTGAATGATCGCTTTCTGGACACGTGAATCACACTCCGACCGTCCATTTGGAGCCAAGCGTTGTTTCTGCTCACAGATTTCCTGCAGCTAAACGCCGGCAGCAGAATGTGTGATTCTGGAGAGACGGAACGTGACAAAACCTCGATCTGAGCAGCAGCAGCAGCGAAGACGAGGCGGGAAAAGGCTCATTAGAAAGCCTGAAAACGTCTCAGAATATTAGAATACGCTGTAAAAACTCCACCACCTAACGTTAATACTTCATTAAAGAAGATTTTCTGAGATTTAGAGAAACCTGCAAACATTATTTCATGGATTTATTTGACAAAATGTTGCATCAATTTAATAATATCAGTAATTCAATTCAGTTTTATTTATGTAGTGACTTCATACCTCTACCTGCCCTCTAATTGCCCCTCCATATTTCTAACTGCCACTGCAAACCTTCAGATACCCCTCTAACTGCCCCTCCAGAGCTCTAACTGCCCCTCCAGACCTCCAGCTGCCACTGCAAACCTTCAGATACCCCTCTAACTGCCCCTCCAGACCTGTACCTGCCGCACCAGACCTCCAACTGCCACTGCAGACCTTCAAATACTCCTCTAACTGCCCCTCTAACTGCCCCTCTAGCTGCTCTTCCAGATTCCAGCCACCAGTCCAGACCTCCAACTGATCCTCTGACTACCCTCCAGACCTCTAATTGCCCCTCTAACTGCCCCTCCACCTCCTTCCAGCCAAATGGCTCCTTTTGTGGTGGAGGCCGTTTGTTTTGTTTCTCAGGAGGAGATCTGCCTCCTCCTCTTCCTCCTCTTCCTCCTCTTTTGTTGTATTTTGAACAAAGAAAACTCTAGAATCTAACAGGAGCATAATCTGAACTTTCTACCCTTAAAAACACTCAGGAAACTTAAAAAAATGAGCTTGATGCAGTGAAAAAAGCTTCTTTTCTTTTGTTTCTGTGGTATTAAACGAGGTTTTGCTGCTTCGTGTGTTTTATCTGCAGCTTTTATTCCAGTTTATGTTGATTTATTTACTGTATTTTTAGATGAGCTCTTCACGTTAGAATCCGTGTTCGGGTATTAAACGAGGTTTTTCTGCAGCTTTATCCTCAGCAGCAGCTCTGAGCGTCTGACATGAATGAAGCTCTGTTTTATTTCACGCTTCACTTTAAGGGCCCCAAACTGAACATAAACGTGGAGTTTGTGGGTTTATTTTGTTGAACACGAGTGCGTTAAGATGCTCGGGTTCTCGTGGCCCCCGGTGAGATCATTAAACCTGAAGAACAAGCAGCGTCTCCTGGGCTCCCATCAGCATAAACCTTCAGATTCTGCTGCTTTGCTCCGCTCGACCTTGGAGCAGCGCTAGCGTGGAGCTAACCCGGAGGCAAGCAGCAGTTAGCATCCACAGCTAACGACTGACTGAGAGCCTCGTGTTTGCCCCGGCTATTTTTAGCCGCCGTTCGATCCCCGCCGCGTGTCGAGCAGTCGATAAAATCAGCCGCTGGCCGTCGGACATCGTGTCTGAACCTGATCCTCCACCCCCCGGCAGGAAGCGACGCTCCGGACGCTTTCTCCTCCTGTCTGGAGGTGAAAAACGAGTGATTTCAGGTTTTAGCGCCGGCCGAGTCACCTTCATGGAGCCGGCACAGAGGTCAGAGGTCAGAGGGATCTCTCAGCTGGACGGCCATGTTTATTTCTTTATCTGCTCTGATAAACTCAACTCTTCAGTCTGCATTTTTAGAATATATTTAGCTTTCATCTTTTTACTCCTTTGGATATTTGCTTTGAACACATCTACAGAAAATGTTAAATTATAACAATATCAGGTAAAATTACAGGAAAAAATACTATGTAAGAAAAAAAATGATTAAAACCAAAAAAAAAACAGGCCAAAACTGTAAATAATGTCCACATCAAATGTCTGTGTTTTTAAAGTGGTAATTTGTTCTGTTACAACATTTGATTATGAATTAGTCAAATAATAATATAATAATAATCATAATAATAATACAACTTACAAATAATATTTAGTACAATAGCACAATCACAGGAAAAAAATAGTACATAAAAATAGAATAATATATTAAAAATTAAATAAAAAACAATATTTTTTAAAAAAGTGGTAATTTGACTATGAAATGACACCATTTTACTGTATTTAAAAAAAAAACAAAGAAAAAGAAGAAGAAAAAGAAAAGAGAGAGGAAAAATAGAATAAAGAAAAAATAAGAAAAAAATTACTGTATTTAAACAGCTAAAATTATTATTTTACAGATATTTGACATTATTGTTGCAATTTTTTGAAAGTTTTTGTATTCCACCGTTTTCTGAGATTTTTTTTCTGTCACTTTTGATGCCAGATTTTCAATTTTTTTGGATTTTTTTGAACAAACTTTTTGTTTCCCAGCGTTTGCAGTGATGGTTTTAGGAGCATTTAAGTTGAAGTAATGTGAGCGGAGGTGGATGGACGGCTAATCTCTGAGGAAAATTATGAATGATCTGCAGAAAGCTTCCGTTAATTTCACCTGAACCTGAACAATGGAAGTTTAGATTTAAAAATGCATCATTATTATTATTATTGGCATGTTTTAGCCTCACAGGATCATAAATACAGACTGTGTTTAAAAGCTCATTTTGCTTTTCTGTGCTTCTTCTTTCACCACCGCTAATATAAAAGTCTTTATCAGACGTCTGGTTTCTTCTTCGGCTGTTTCTCTGTCAGGAGGAAGTCTGTTGATCCGGACTGGACCTGAAGATTTGTCAGTAAGACTCTAAGACGTCCGTCTCTCCATCCTCCTAAACCTCACAAAGCCCAAATAAAGCTCCCCAACTTCATTTCTCCGCTGCCTTTAGTGTGAAAACATCCTCAGAGAGTCGAGCGGATCCTTCAGAGGAGAGTTTAGACGACGACGGGGAGTCCAGAAAACATGCTAATGCTTCTGAAGCGGGTTTTATTACACCTGAACGTCTCCAGAACTGCAGGCAGAGCTCCAGTTATTGGAGGTAATGATGTCTGGGTCTGAGTGGGAGGATTACTGATCAAATCCTGCAGGACAAAGTGTTTCCATCGACTGTTTGAAACACAGAGAACAAGTCAGACTGAAAGCTTCAACACAGTCGACTGCTTTGCTACTAAACACAAAGAGTTGTTTCCAGGATTACAGCCGAAGTCACGCCTTCCTTTAGAAAACCCAACCTTTGTTCCTCCACAGTCACTTCTTCTTTCATAGTTCCTTTAGTTCATGCCACACTGACGTCCTTTTAGGCATCAGTTGGTTCTAATTGTTGGTTTTATTAGTTCTAATCAGAGTTACAGACGGTAAAACTCTGATTGTGTTTGGGAACGTCCAGTTGTAGTTTAATTTTTAGTAGTTTTGATCAGAAAATGTCTTCAAATGTAGTACAGGGGGTTCGTATGGTGTGACATAACGTCTCTAACCCTAAATGCTGCTTAAATCTATCTGGTTTTAAATCCAGGTTTAAACCTGAATTTGCTTCTCTCACCCTAAATCCTACTTAGATCTGGTTTTAAACGCAGACTTAACTGTGAATTTGCCTTGGATTTAACCCAGATTTAAACCTGAATTTACCTTGCATTTAATCCAGATTTAATCTTGGATTTACCTTGGATTTAACCCAGATTTAAGCCTTAATTTATCTTGGATTTAACCCAGATTTAAGCCTTAATTTATCTTGGATTCAACCCACATTTAAGCCTTAATTTAGCCTGGATTTAACCCAGATTTAAGCCTTGATTTAGCTTGAATTTAACAAAGATTTAATCTTGAATTTATCTTGGATTTAACCCAGATTTAAGCATTAATTTAGCTTGGATTTAACCCAGATTTAACCCTGAATTTACCTTGGATTTAACCCAGATTTAAAGCCTGAACCTACCTCCCTAAGCCTTGGTAGAACCAGCCTCCTCAGCTCCGGTCTAATTGTCTTTTCTCCAACGTTCTGCTGGAACCAGGAGATGTTCTGCTCTGTTCTGTTAATGGACGGATGGATCCCCAGTGAGCTGTTGTTGTGGCCGACGTGGAGCCACTTTGTCTTCGTTCTGTCACGCACACACAGACACACACACACAGACACACACACACACACACACACACACACACACACACACACACACACACACACACACACACACACACACACACACACACACACACTCGTACAGTGCATTCAGTAGAAACCATCCTTTCTGCTGTCTGGATGCTGAGCAGTTGGGCAGAACCTGCTCTGACACTTCCACTGTCTACATCTGTATCTATATGTGTGTGTGTGTGTGTGTGTGTGTGTGTGTGTGTGTGTGTGTGTGTGTGTGTAGTTTCACAGCACACACACTTGAGTAATTAATTTTCAACATGGCTGGGTTTTCAGTGTGTGTTTGTGTGCAGCGGCGGAGGTAGCTGCCGTCAATACTAATTTGGTACGAGAGAAAACAAATGTATTTAATCCCTGGTTGTCTTGTCCTGTTTCCCTCTTCCTCCCTCCCTCTCGCTCTCTCTCTCTCCCCCCATGCCTTCCCTCACGCCTCGCTCGCCCCTCCCCGTGCCTCGCGGCCTGATAGCCATTAGCGCTGCAAAGGGAATTTTAATGCAGCACCGGCTTCAGTGGGAAGGAATGAATATTTAAAACGACGAAACACTGACTGGAGCAATAAGAGGAGAAGGACATGTCTCTCATTCACACACACTCACAGTAACACACTCCCAGGCTGGTCTGAAACCAGTTGAGCCGCTCTGACTGGAGATCTGTTTGTTTTGTCTCCTGTCAGAGATGAGGGAGGTTTCCATGGTTACCACTTGAAAGCTTTCCCTGCCACTGGAGACGGTCCTCCTCCTGCCGAGTGTCCTGCATCGCCTTCGTCCTCGTCCGTCTGCTTATTTACGTCTCCTCTGCAGAGTCTCTTTACCTTCAGTGCTGACCTGCTGGGAGCGGGTCTCCTAATTACACTCTCAGGGCTTTTTGTTGCTTTAGAAATGTATTTTTGCTCCGTTACATCGATCTGATTGCTGCTATTAGAGGAGAAATGTGGAGGTTTCTGGTTCTGGCGCTGCACAAGTGGCTCAGGGGTTTTTATTTTTCTGCTGATATTTCCTGAATGTTTCCTCTTTGCTGCTCTAACAATGCTAATTTCCCCACTCTGGCATCTGTAAAGGATTAGCATAACATAGATTCACAAACTAGCAGCCACTTAACGCCTCAGTGATGCTAACGTGATGCTAATGTGTGGCATGACAATGCAACGTCAACACATAGCATCACATTAATGACAAACACAACACAAAATGTGACGCTT